>NW_015151841.1:19204-28036 GCF_000732505.1 Cyprinodon variegatus | reverse complement strand
TGTTTTTCTTAATGTAGTTGCACTTTGCTTTATGTAGTTGCAATTTCCTTAATGTAGTTGCCCTTTTAGATTTGTAGTTGCAGTTTGCACTTCAGGGCCACCGTAGGATTCTGTAGCAGGCTGTTTTATATTGATATCAAACTTAAATTATCAGCCCAAATTATGAAATATATCATGATGTAAGTTTTGCATTTCATAAGATCATATCTCAGATAACGCATGTAACAAATACAATTGATCCCGGCAAATATCACAATATTTAATTTGACCATATTTTATCAATTAAAAACACCAATATCACGATATTTCTTATTCCAACATCGATCGATTGGCAGTGCAACGTTTATGAGAATACTATTCAGCTGCTCTGCTGCAGCAGCAACAGAGCAACAAGATCTCCTGAGGTTTGTGATCGACGGCCCTGAGTGGCTGAATAGAGCAGGAGACTTGATGTGTTTATTCACCAACAATAAACATCTTTACAAACCAGGAAGAGAAACCTGCTCAGCAGCATCTATGAAGTATCAGCAGAGGCAGCCTTTTATAACCCACCCTTTACACTTCTATCATATTTTAAAACACATTTAAATTTCAGAATAATCCTAGGCCCTTTATTTCTAAAATACAATTTACTTAACCCTCCCTCCCATTCACAACTCCTAAATGGTCTCCTTGGGAACCTTTAAAGGGTCCTCATGCCCCCCGGGGAATCTTTTAGCATGAACACCTTGAAGAGGAAGAGACAGCTCGGTAAATGTTTCAACAACACCCTTAAAATCAGTTTTTTTGCCATTTCTGCTCATATTAATCATGCTTTGTTTTGTTCTCAGGAAATGTTTTCATCAGTGCCAGCTGAGAAAGTTGTTAAGTAAAAAAATTAATCGATTTCTCTGTCATTATTTCCTACAAACAGCAGTTTACATGCCTGTTTAAAGAAGTTACTTAGCAAGTACCCACAGTTAACACGGATCCTTTTCTTTATTATTTTTATACATCATATTCTAGATGTCAGTACCTAAGGCTAAACAAACAGGTTTACACAGCTAACAAATCCAATTTTACATACGCACAGGTCTACTTAGTCTATTTTCGCTCCAATCGCACCTCCTGAGGAGCTCCTGCAGCCGAACGGAGACGGCCAAAGCTCTGATCGACACTTTGGCTCAGCCTTTCGGAGACTTCTCCTTTATCCATTCATAAAACCCCTCCTTCATCTCATCTCTTGTTCCTTTCCACAGAGGACACTTTCTGGAAATAATGAGGTTTCCTGCCAAGCTAGAAACCCACACTAATGCCACGAGGGCCAAGATACGCTCCCGATAACACTGTGTTACATAACGGAGGAGGAAAACCCCAGACTGCGATTTCATTTGATGTTGCTGACGCGGCGGTGCATGATTTGTGTTAAATGACCTTTCAGGTGTTTATCCTCTTACTATCTGCCTGCTACTACACTGAGCATTGCATAATCTGTGGCTTATGACGCCTACGGGGAGTGGAGCGTGAGTTGAAGTGGGTCTGGGTGGGAGAGAGAGGTCTTCGTCAACTCATAAATGACCTTAAAGCCAAAGGAGCTCAGATAATTATCTTGATTGAACAGAGGGCATCAGATTTACCCTGGTGTGACTTTTCTCCTACATCTTTCACTTTAACACCCCCCCTCACAGCCTCAGATTATCAGACAGAAGGACAGAAGCATCCAGGCATTAAGCACTGACATCGAGCCAAATGGCAACGAACCAACATGAGATGATGGATCACGTAGGGGGCATTGCAAATCTGGCAATTCTGCAAAATTTGTGATGCAGACGTCCAGACTTGAGTGCAAATCAATGAGACAGACCTGCAATAAATGGCGCAAAACTGTGAAATGTTAAGAACTTTATGGATTTCTACTCATTTTGTTTCTATACCCTGAAATAAAATCCAGTTCAACCAATTTGATTCAGAAGCGGTGGTGGCACCGTCATGCAAATAACAAAAAAATTGCAGTTTGTGGTGGTAAAAGAAAGAAGTTCCAGGGGTGTTTATACTTTGGTAAGGCACCGTCTGTCCTGAGTATTTACAGCAAAGTTATAGATCTTGGTTGGCGGTATCATGCTGCATGGACAGCAGATACACAACATACCAGATCGCGATCCTCATCAAAATACCAATGTGTGTGAAATGGTACAGGCAAGAGAAGCCAATGCTTGTAGATTGGATTGTGGCTAATTGAAGATTAAAGCTCAGAAAAAAAAACTTTAAGGACCAAACTTAACCAACTTATATTCAGCAATGGCCTTTCTAGCACATGTACCGAGTCTTTTTGTTATATTTTATTATCCTAGTAAACTAGCCCCACCCACCAGCGGCCAAAATAACTTTTGCCTGTGAGTTTGGTCTAGCCTTGATCAATGCTCCAGGCCCTAGAACCGGCTGGTCAATCACAACGCAGAGATGTTGTTAGGAATCCAGTTTGTGCGATCTGTTTGTGTGTTTCCTTCTCTCCACCACTAGGACATGCCCTGTCTTCAGTGGGCCTCCCTGCACACCTGCGGCTCATTGGACCATTATCTGGAGGAGTATTTGAGCAGTGGGCTGTCACTACCTCGACGCCAGAGTGTTTGCCAGTTTGGGGTACTCTAGCCAAGCAGATTCTAACCTGAGCTTTGTTTCTCTGAGACTTATGTTCTTTTTGTCTTTGTTTTTCGGCAGGAAGCCTTCTTGTATAACTGGATACCTGGAACTTCTCCCCCTGGAAGGAAAGACTGAGTTCACACTGAGCAGGGGAAAACCTCCACATGATCCGTTCAAGTTCCCATTGGAAATCCGAGTGACAGTCCGCTCCATTACTCCTCCGGGTCCAACGTTTGTCTACCTGTCTGCTCTCCAACGTGTTCCCTATTCTCTGGATAATCCCACACAGACTGGATTCAAGGATTGACAAGAGCCCCCTCAAACGTGAGTCCCTCTCCTGCATAAACTTAACAACATCCAAAAATCGGTCCCTGAACTGATCTCTGTGATCTTCCCTTCTCACTTCCAGTTCCGGTTCACCAGTTCACTGAGTTCCAGACTCAACGCCAGTGTTCATTTACTTCCAATAAACCTGTTGAACTTTTCTCCATGTTCTCTGAGTGGTTACTCTGCATGTGGGTCAGATGCCTTCAACCGATCATGACAGATGTGTGAATTTTTGGATCCAAAGTGGGCGGGGTTTTGAGGGCGTGATGACAAAGCTGTACGACGCTGGAGAAAGCACAACAAGGAAGATGGCAACAACTATTGAACAGTTCTTGTTTGACTCAGCTTTGGAATCAGTTTTGGAAGGATTAGACTTGGGATTTTCATTGAAACGTGAGCAGGAAGAGGCTCTACGCACATTCATTTTTAAGAAGGACGTATTCGCCGTTTTAAAAATAGGCACAGACATGGTTTGAAAGACAACGGGTTGTTCTCATCAACAATCTTCCGATGTGTTATTCATCGTTATACATTTAATCTCAGATTGAATCAGGTTTATCAGGCTAATATTTTATAGCTTTTATTACAGCAGATAGAAGCTGTAAGGGAAAGGCTCACCTTCCAGCAGGAAAACCCAAAACCTAAACATTTGTTAAATGCACTTTAGTTCGTTAGCATGATCTAAAGCTAAAACCTGATCTGTAAGTGTTTATAGGTCCTGAAGCCGACAATCTAACTGATATTGAGCTTTTTAGCAAAGAATGGGCCATTTTTTTCTATGTATAAAGAGCTGGTAGAGAAAAACCTCATGCCTGAAGACTGATGCATGAATCCAAGGACATTGAAAATGGTTTCTTTCCACTTTTTGTTATTCTATACAATGGCTGTAAAGTGAAAAGCTTAGAGGTATGAATCCATTTGCAAGGCTCTTAATAAAATATTCACACCCACAAACGGCATGACCCTGATTCAGATGCAGCGCAGATGATTCAGGGTGACCTTTGAAGAGATGGTAGCTCCGCTGTAAATATGGTAAAACTTTTTTTTTTTTTTTATCCAATACAAAAAACATTCTGCGTTTCCATGTAAAGATGAAAACACAGTTATGTCCACTTTTGTGTTTGATTTGGCTGAAATGAAAGAACCCTGATGTGCTGAGCGTTTGAAAATTTGTTTCTCAGATTTATGCTAATAAAACCAACGAGCCTCTAGTCTGACTGATGAACTGTCACAAATCTGAATGCTAATAAACAAGCTTATAATCTCCCCTTTACCAGTCAGTGATTAAACTGAACGGTGAAAAGCCACCAAATCTCAGGGGTTCATGGTTCAACCCAGACAGCTGGAAATGTCAGGGGGAAAAAAAGAAAAACACGCTCCTACTAGAGACAAACCAACACAGTTAAATTCTCTGTCTCCTACAGTGAAGCTGGGAGGGCCAACGTTCACATTTCCACTTCTTTTAACACCATTCAGAGGGAAAAGAGCCATTCCAGTACGGCGATTCCTCTTTTTCCTAAGCATTCATCTTTCCATGAGCTAAATATAGGATCGCTGAAAACACACGGGAATAGAGGACGGGTGAAAGGCAGGCATGTGGATGAAGAGGAAGGGGGTTATACACTGGAAGGAGTAAAAATGTCTTAAATTAAGTGTATTTACCCTTCATTTGAGTAGGTAAATGAGATGGTTTGCCAATGGAACGAGTACTTTTACTCTTGAAATAAGATATTAACGCACTTGAAATAAGACAATGCAATTGTGTTTATTTATTTTAAGTGTAAATTATCTTCTGGCATTGGGAAGATGTCTCTTTAAACTCCTTAAAGTGGAACTTCAGTTTTTTTACATTAGCCCCTTGATTTTACGTTATTGCATCACGTTCTACTCACCCATATGAGTCTTGTTTCATTTGGAGCCGTTCTGAAGATATTCTGTCAGGTTATATCCAAGTAACGTCTTCCTATGGGGAACGACTTGAAGGCACAAACTAAACTATTCATAATTTATCATTTATGATACGCCAGCATTCAGAACATGTAGGGAATCACTGTCCCCCAGACATCCGCGGTTATATTTTTTATATTTGTATGTTTTAAAAACAAAGCGGCGTGTGTACGACGCAATCTGCGCATGCGGACTGGAGTTGTGACAGACAGCCCGGGCCACAGGCGACTACACTCTACCCCTTCTATTCCTTCAGCTAGCTAATCTGAATCGTTCAATTCCATTTTGAGAGCGAGATCATCTGTGGTAGTAGCACTAGACATCTTCCAGGCATGTGAGGAAAACTAGCAGCAGTTCAGCAGACAGGATGAATGAATGGTAGCAAGGGGGCGCGGATGACGTCATAAACACTTCGCTTTGTTTTTAAAACGTATAAATCTAAAAAATATAACCGCGGATGTCTGGGGGACAGTGATTCCCTACATGTTATGAATGCTGGCGTACCATAAATGATAAATTATGAACAGTTTAGTTTGTGCCTTCAAGTCGTTGCTCATAGGAAGACGTTACTTGGATATAACAAAACCAAATATCTTCAGAACGGCTCCCAATAACACAAACTAATATGGGTGAGTAGAACGTGATGTAATAACGTAAAATCAAGAGCCCAATGTAAAAAAAAATGAAGTTCCCATTAAATCCAAGAACAAATGCACTTATTTAAAAAAGAAAACGTATCTAGATTTCAATTTTGCCAGTGTAGATGTTTTAAGTTGAGAGCATGGATGGATGGATGGATGGATGGATGGATGGATGGATGGATGGATGGAGGGATGGATGGATGGATGGATGGATGGATGGATGGATGGATGACAGATAATTATCCAGAGTGTAGCAGAGATGCACACAACATGCAACTCTAGTTAATGAGATCATAACAAATGAGCTGCTCTTATAAAAAATGTATAATCCTGGTTTTACCCCTGAGACATAACCAGCTGAGGACCTCATCTGGTTGGACCAACCCGTTCAGTTTGGGTGTGACAGCAGGTCGAGGGAGGACAGAGACGTAAGTGATGTTGTGAGGGGGACCTTGCACACGGGGGGGCGGGGCTTTCAGCTATCAGAGCAGCTGGGTCTAAATTACCCCGTGCTGCTTCTATGCTGTGGCACTGACAGGATGGACCGGGTCTACGTTTGCTGCAGAGGTAGCTGTGGAGAGGAAACCCCTGTGAATATCTCCCCCATTATCAAGTGAAGACGATGCAAACGAGGGCCCCTGGTTCTGGAAGGGATGGAGATTAGAAGCTTTAAATGTTAGAGAGATTGTTGGGATCCTTAGAAAACGTCAAACATAGGTCTTAGATCTTACAAAAGGGAAAACAAAAGTATAGAGCCATACTTCAGTGTTTTTTTTCTTTTAAAACATCCATCAAAAACCATCTCTTAGAAGCTGATGTCAGCTGGGTCAGAGTCATTATTGGAAAAGGGAAATTGAGTTTTGAAGCTGACTGATGCGCTTCGGATGCTTCTGGGAGTTTGAGAGGATGTGGTGGTTTTAGTTTTCCACAGAGAGGCAAAGCAGAGCGTTGCTGTGGGAAGCAGTTATTAGATTGCCGGGATGGATACAAGGGAAAGATTTCATGGCAACTAATGTCTACAAAAAAAAAAAAAAAAAACACGCCTCAGTTAATGAGATTTCTCAAAAAAAATGCACCATCACTACAGAGAAATATGTGTCCATCAGACAAACACACGTCCTAAACTACCAGAGGAAGACGATGGAAAGGTTGACAGCAGGTCTTTGCATCTCCTTCACTGACAGGATGCAGGGCTACCAAAGATTTATGTCATCCATCTTCAGCCAGTTCTGACACAGTAAGAGGATTACAGCCACACACTCACAGCACTGTTACCATTTTCTGTTGATGGATTATTCCAAAACATGCCGCCGCTGCAGAGCTGGACGGCAGGGATGATTATGATGATGATGATGATGTAACCGCTTCAGGAAAAAAAAAGGAGGAGAGGGGGGGGTTGACAGTGTGCCATTTTTTCAGAGTTTGACACGCACACCAACAAAGAGCCTAGTAACATCACCAGCTCTGCAAGCATAAAACTCTCATTGTGCACTTAACCAGTTGTCAGAGGAAAGAGAGGCACCGAACGAACCCAATCACCCCCAAATACTGGCAGATGTGCTGCAACGCTTAGCTCACTCTCCCTGCGCTCACTTCGAAACTTTTCAGGCATGTCGTGAGCTTTCTGTGAGAAAGCATCTTCCAAAACAGCCCTCGCAGAATCAAGTTCCTAACGGAGAGTTCAAGCGACGACCTACAACAAGTGGATCCTCGTGCAAGTATTTTTCTACTCCACTACTACAGAGCTGGCATTGTGTCCAAAATAAATTCATTTTGTGTCGAAGATTATTTACAGTACAATGCACCCAAAAAAAAGAAAGAAAAACAAAGCTCAGGGGTCCTGCAGCTACACACAGAGAGAAGCTTTTAGAAACACGGCGTCTGCATCTAGAAACCTACCTGGCAAGCGGGAGTAACGGCGGTGTATTTCCGTTCTTCATTGTCCTGTGGGGAATCACTCCAACGGGCTGCCATCATTTTATTCCAGACCACAGAGTGGGGAGAGGTCCTTTAGAGCCCACATTGACGTGAGCAAGATAAAGCCCCAAGTAAACAAAGGAAAATTAAAAATAAAAAAGATGGTGGTGAAGAGTTTTTTTTTTTTTTTTCAAAAAAAGGATCCTAATCCACACCGTCCATTTTCCTCATGTTGATCGACGGCAACAAATCTGGAGAAAAATAGGTAGAAATGTGTAAATGAATCACTAAGATGCATCTTAACTTTTTCAGTGTTTTAACTTTAAAATTCAGATCCAAACATAAAACAAATTATAACAATATATCAATTATAGACACAGGGATATTGCTGCTATATAGCTGCACAGTATGTGAAATCTGACTGAGGTTTGGTGTCTGCCATATCGCAATAACAAAGAAATGTTTGAATGTAATAATTGGCTAGCTATTACATTTTTGGGATCATTGTACTTCAGGAACACCAACAAATGACTTTTTACAATTATAAATTGCCATTACAGCATGGTTGGCTGGGTGGATGGGAGGGTAGAAAGATAATTAAGGTGCAGCAGCAAGACAGGGAACTCAACAATAATATAACAAGAAAAAAAAGAAGTATTCTTACAACAGGAAGTATTTTTATCCACCATGAGTGTAAAAAGAGAGAAAAAATATATATATAAATAGACCAAACACCTAGGACTAGTAATAAATAATCTATAATTCAAACAACTGTACTGTCCAGTAACACTCTAAGTGGTAAGTGCATTATTAACCAGAGTTTATATATCATACAGAGGATCAAGTCTGTTGGAAAAGATGTCATTCTGTCTATGCTTTTGGTATGATTTTTTTTGGCATAGATATAAAACATATTTAAGGTTACTCAGGGTGGACAAACTTTAGAACACTCCTGCAAACTGAAACAGGAAAAAGAGGGGACTAAATGCAGAACCATGAGGTATACCAAACTGACAATCCATCAAATAGACTTTTTTCAGTGAACAAAGTTGCTACTATTCAATATCATGCTGTTTAAAGTGATTCCCTTAAAAAGTTGAATAGGTCCGTATTCAAATGTGCAACAAAATATAGTGTATTAGTCATGAATTAGATTTATTTTACCTGCATAGATGATTTAATTTATAATTTATTGGTTTTTCCTTTAAGATTATTTTTATCTACAGTGGTACTCTATAAATAAACTTATGTAATAGGAGCAGAATTACATAAAAAAAATTGTACATATATACACACATTTATATATATATATATCCACATATATATGTACTTATACATACCCATACATTCATACACCTACATACATACATACATACATACT
>NW_015151841.1:10204-18729 GCF_000732505.1 Cyprinodon variegatus | reverse complement strand
TATATATATATATATATATATATATATAAAAACCTATATACATATACACCTATATATACACATATATGTATATGACGTGTGTGCACTTGCAGCTCTGGAGTAATGATGGCGATAATGGAGCAATGGCAGGTGCACAGGATGTTTTCATGTTATTTTCTTTAAATGATCTTAGACTAAAGACGTCTGCCAAACACACCAGCCAATGAAACAAATAGATACAAATGGATGTACTTTTACATTTCAGAAAAAAATATATATCGTGATTCTATGTGAAGAGAAAGGACACATATAAGTACAGCACCATAACAGCCATCATGAACGAAGCCACAAACACAAACCCAGTCCCCTAAAATAGCTCCCAGGCAGCTGTTAGATTCCCATTCTTTTATTTTTACTGATGCTTTCACTCAAAGCACATCCCAGCGGGGGACAAAGTATCGACCATCGCTCACAAACACTGTTATAACTGGCATCATAACCTACCTGTTACAAAGAAGGAATAACAGAGAGGAAAAAAGCCATGTCCATGATGGAGATGAGAGTAAAGCTCTTCCAAGATCCTTTCCTCAATCCAAGGTTGGGTTAAAAAGGCTGTCAGGAGATTACAAAGCGGGATATTCAGTCTGCTTTCAGCGGCACACTGACTGACCGCTGCTCGGTACCTGTTAGGAAAAACACAGTGGAAAATACACGGAAAACGCCCCTCACGGTGCGCTTTTTCACGAGGGGGGCGCCGAAGGCATTTAACCTGTAGTCTTCATTCATGTTTATCCATTTGCGGGATTCAATAGGAGGCTAAATAAATCCCCTCCACCCAAGGACTGAGACAAAAAGTACTCCTCCGTCCTCCCGTTTGGCGGCGCGACAATCTGAACTAAAGACTGACGAATCTCCCAACCCGGCCACAGCTCCGCCCCTTCCAATTGCCTCTCGTCAGCGTCCTATCCAATCAGAAGACGTGTTTAAATTTGGAATTGGACAGCGGGCCAATGGCAGAAATCGTTACATAAAGGGTAGAAGCTGGTTCATTCTGGTCACCAGATAGAAAGAACAGCTTTACATTTTTTTTTACAATGTATTATTTTCATATTGAAAAAAAAAAACAACTAAAAAAAGATGAATTGTTAAGCACAAGCCTAAACATTTCTTATAGTCTTTGCACGTTTCTTTTTCAGTATTATTTTTTCCTTTCTAAAACATGAACAGAAAAGTTAGGTGCAACATCCCTGTTGAATTTATAAAATGGTTATAGTGTTTTGGGAAAATTATATAATTTGAACATACATATAAAGCCTTAAATGGCCAAGCTCCATCTTATATAATTGTTCCTTATGTTCCAAACAGAGCACTTCACTCAATATACAGCTTTACATAGATACATATACACATATATTCACATACATACATATTTATATATATGCATAAATACATAGAAATCAATCTTCAGGTTTACTAGTGGCTCCTAGAACTTCTAAAAGTAGAATGGGAGGCAAATCTTTAAGTTATCAGGCTCCTCTCCTGTGGAACCACCTACCAGTTATAGTCCGTGAGGCAGACACCCTGTCTACTTTTAAGGCTAGGTTTAAAACTTTCCTTTTTGATAAAGCTTATAGTTAGAGTGGCTCAGGTTATCCAGAGCTATCTTTAAAGTTATGCTGCTATAGGCTTAGACTGCTGGAGGACATAGGGACCCCCATTTCAACATTCTGCTTCATTCTATCTCTATTCTCCCATTCCGCAGAATCTATTAGTTCAATCTCTAACCTTCTGCTCTCTCTGCTTTTTCTCATAGTAGCTTCATCTTGTCTGTTCCTGTTTGGCTGTGACACCATCCTGGAGAGAAATATCAGCTGTGCTGCTGCCATCAACACCTTTGTTTATAGATGTTCCAGATTGGCCTGTTTTTCAGTGTAGTCCTGTTTCTCTGACTGTGACTGCCTAGATGTGCTCTCTTTCATCCTCTGACATGGGAGCTGGCTTGGAGCTTGTCTGCCTGGCTGTGTGTTTCCTGGACGGGGCCGCCTGTGAAGCTGCTTGACAGTTGCCTTTTGTATCTCTGCCTCTTTCTGTATGTCTGCTTCTGTCTCCTTGAACCCCAGTCGGCCTCGACAGATGGCCACTCACTGAGTCTGGTTATGCTGGAGGTTTGTTCTTTTTAAAAGGGAGTTTTTCCTCTCTACTGTCGCTACGAGCATGCTTAGTGTGAGGGATTGCATTCAAGTCAATGAGTCGGTGCAATCAACTAGTTCTCCTTAGATAGAAAACTTTGAATCAATTTGACTGTATGATCTGGTGAACTGTAAAGTGTCTTGAGATGACTTGTGTTTTGAATTGGCCCAATATAAATAAACTGAAACTGAACATTTTTACGTTGTGTGACGTCACAACCACAGAGTTTAATGTATTTACATTTCTTTTACGACTTTTGCAGGATGATTACACCCACATACAGGTGGCATTCACAGTACCAATAAGTATTGCTTTGCCCTCAAAAATACAATTTTGAACATATCTGGAAATGTAATACCAAGAATTTTATGTGACTCACAAACACAAAGCCGTGATAAGTATGAATTGGAAAAAAGATTCAATGCAAATAAAAAAGTGAACTGTATAAGGGTAAAGTACGTTGGTGGCTGCATTATGTTATGGTGATACTTAACTTCAGATTGGACAGAAAATGTTTCTAAGCTTTTTAAGATGGATGATGCTAAATGCTTGACAATCCCAGAACATGAATCTGAGGCTGGAAAATACTTGACGCTAAGGTGAAGGTTCAACTTTAAGCACCTCTATTCAGAGAGCAACAAAGAAGTCAACAACAATAACCAAGAAGGAGCTGCAGAGATCAAAGACTCAGGAGAAAAAAATTATGATTGCAAGGCTATTTGGAAACATATTAACTTAAACAGAATTGCAAGAAGAAACTCTTTGGTTAAAGAAATCCAGTGGATGTCCGATATACAAGTTGCAGCACAAGCAAACATGTAAATGAAGCTCCTCTGATTACATAAGACCAAGCACTGAACTCTTCCCAGCATGCAAAACTGTATGGGTGGTTGAAACCCTGCGCTGCGTATTGTCCTCAACCCCCTATCCTCCTGAAGTGTACGTCTACTCTAATCTGTAGCAGCTACACTCTGAAAAAAGTTCTCAAGGATGAAGATATTTTCCCACAATAATTATAAATAAGTGTTCTATATACATATTTAAAGCAGTTAAATTGCATTCCTATATTTTTATTATTAACATCTATCAGGTCCACACACATGCTAAGTTGTTCAGCTTTCCAACATCAAGATGCTGAAACAGATTTTCCTTTCCATTATAAACTGTGGAACTACAGACCTTAACTTTGTCATAGTGACATATAGAACATGGCTGCCACATGGGAACCAGCAGAGCATGAAACAGAAGCCTCAGAATTGCACAGCTGATCCATTCAGAGACAAAGCCCTACAGTTTTTTTGTTTACATGCTACTCCTGCAGCACAATAGAAGACGGGACAATAGGATGAAGCTATCCCAGTTAGAGTGAGGACCTATTGTCTAACGAAGTGGTGCGCGTTTGCCCAAACAATGAAGAAGTTCAACTGATAGAAGTAGGTTTCTGCATTATATGATGGGAAACATGAGGCTGCGATTCATTAAACCATCTCAGCGAAAGCTCTGCAGGAAAAGGAAAAATATGCTTGTTGTTTTTAAGTTGGGTTTGCATCCTTATGGATTACATCTGTGAGTAAAAAATGTTCCAGAAACTATAAAAACTTTTATGGCTCTCTGCTTTAGTGACTCCAAAACGCATGGAAGCAACTATAACCATGCAACTCCATCCCTCTATTCAGGGAAAAATACTTTTTCTGTATCCTTTTTACGCCAGATAAACAGTCAGCAGCAAGAAGATTACAAGTCTTTCCTTGGCAGCAAAATGTTTGGCTGGATTAGGGCTTTACATGAATGCCAGCTAAAAAAAGGGTTTGGATTAGGCCTGGGAGAAATGACTCTGCAGCTCTGCATTTGTCGTAAAGGAAATCATATATATCCTAAACTCAACAAATCCTCATGCACTCAGTGAGCATTCTTTTAAACCTGTGGTTCAGGATGAGGATCACTGCCGAGTAGGACTAGTTTGATATAACACAATTTCATACAATATATATAATCAGGGGGTCCCCGCTCCATCTCGCCATCAGTTTGGGGGTCCTTGGCCTGGAAAACAGTGAAGACCGCTGTGTTAGACTGAAGAGTCAGCTGTTTGGTAGGTAGTCAGAAGCACAGGAGGACGTACTCTAACCATTCCTTTTTACTCTGAACCTCTTGAAATTATTTCTCAAAGAAATGTTATTCCAAAAATGACGAGCATTATGGTCAAAAGTAAGCATTCTCTTCAGAAGATTGTTAAACAACAACAGTCTTCAGTAAGCGGCTTCTCCAGATCTCGTGCAACAGAAGATCCTTCCTGCATACAGCTATAAACACCTACAACAACTAGTCAAAAAAAAAAAAGTTACTGCAATAGTCAATTTCAGTTTGGGATTAATACAGTATTTTTTTATTAAATCAAAGAAATCTGGCACAATATCTGAGATCAAGTCAGTGTTAGAGAGGCAGTTCGCTATTTGGAAATCCTGAAGGTGGATTATTGGATCATTGTCCAGCTGCATAAACCAAGGATGCTTGGCTTTAGGTACTGAAGTTTAGTATCTGAAGGTCTTACAATCTTCTCCCAGGCCCTGAAGAAGAAATGAACCGTGCAATCTGATTGACTGAAACATGATCGACTGTAGGTATGATAAGCACGCTAATCTTTGTAGCGTGCTGGGGAGAGGCTGTCCTCTATCTCTAGTGGTGATTTAGTGAGAACAGGGGCAGCTACACCCTGCATAAGTTGTTAGAGACACACTTATGGCCCTTTTGCCACTATTCCTTACTTGGTATGGTTTGTCTGTGTTCTACCTGTTTTTTAGGTTTTTTCCCCATAAGTGAAGCCATTTCTGTTTTAATCCCTGGTTACATACAGCTCCAACCTTGACAAAGCCAGCCAAATGGCAGCCGAATGGCAGCAAAATTCCCTCCAACTTCCAGCCACCGGCCTTCTCCTTGGCGTGCATATTTTTTTACTCTGACATCACTGTTTCACTGAATTACAGGGTCTGACCAGAAGAAAATGCTTCTCTTTAGATCTTAATGTCCACAAAGCTTGACAGAAAGAATATATTTAGATGTCTAAAATGGAATTGTTGGGGACCAACCAAGGACTAGCCAAGGGCCCATCAAGGAAAGTGGGGACATTTTGAATGGCTACTACTCTACTATCTACATGTACTCTTCACAAACCTTTTATTCATGCCTTGCCTCGCCACAAAGATTGCCTTACAGATACTTTGAAAGTGTGAGCTCATGGTGCATAGAGCATCATCCTGGCACAATCACGGGCGCAGTGAATTCCAGGGTGGAGCATGTTTGTCTAGATGAGGAGTTGAAAGCACAACCCAGGTGCTGGGTCAACTCTGCATGTTGAAAAAGATTTTGACTCAGGGCATGGGTTGCACAAAAATAAGCATAAAAATACCCAGCTACCCTAAACATAAGTCCTAATTGATTAAATCCTTTCCTATCCCAGGGTTTGGGTAGATAAAATAACACAGAACTTTTTAGTGAGTATTAAATCATATCATAAACTAAAATACATTGAAGTGTCATAGAAAAGCAAATCAAGAGAAACATGTGACCATGTGATATTTACTTACTTCTTGGCATCACTTATAAATCTTTTGGGAACACAAAATGTTTCTTTTCTCTAATCATTACTTTTAACAACCCATTCAAAAGCAACACTTTGAATTCCATTTTTTTTTCACTTTTTCTAAATCAAAACCTCATTCTGATGTATTTTCCATACTTCCCAGGTTCAAAATCTGATCATGTTTCAAGTCAAACTGTATATTTCTTCAATTCACTTCACTAAACACCAGATAAACCGACTGGATCTACAGATTAAAAACTCTTTATGTCTTGTTCCGTTGAGGTGAAATTAAATCCCAGCACTCCATCTGTAACCACCGGCTTCATGTGTCAAAAACAGGGATGTGTGGTCATTCAATTGGACAATCCCGGTTTTGTTCCTTTTGTTCATGTGGCAGTTTACCTGTAGTCCACTTTCTGCACGCGGCCCCAGCCTCTGTTCCCCTGGCGAAGCTCCACAAAGCCGCAGCATGAGAAACCTGCCAGGCTTTTTGTCTGCTCTCGCTTTCACCAAACCCCATATCAAGGCGACAGACAATGGCCTCTGAGTTCCCAAGGCAATGCAGGGGGCATTAGTGCTGGGATAAGTTAACAACTACCAACAAGTGCTGATGTTTATCATAAGGATACATGGGGTTTCAGCCTGTGGTACAATGTTGGTCTTTGTTGTTCTGACTGCACAGGCAGCAAGAAACGGAAAATAGTATAATTTGCTACGGGTTCTGACTCATGTTGATCTTGTTCTTCTGCACCTTATGTTAAACTGACAGGAGATAAAACCTCACTGAAATGTTGGATATTCTAATGTCTATCAAAGTAATGCAGAGTCGGAGATCTACAAGGGGCTTCAAACTCTCTTGAGCTCTCTGAATTTTTCTAGTGGCAGCCCATTTATAAGGTCATTTACCCCAGAGAGACAGAATAACAACAGCTGGACCATTGTCTATGAATTGGAGGCATGTTTTTAATGCAAGATAAAGCTAGAGGACCATAGGCTAGTAAAGAGTACAAAGAACCCTTGCCTGTTTTTGCTTTCTAAACCTTTTTCTAACCCCTTATTCATTGGCGTCCTGTGTTAATGAATATTTCACAGTTTCTATTCAGGTATCATCTACATATCCAGGCAGTAAATATCTCTTCAACCAGACCTTAAAAGTTGCCCTATTGGTGACTGTGGTGGTCACTAAAATGTGTTGTCATATTCAGGATACCAGTTTAAACTGATCCGAGGTTTGTGACCGGGTGCATTATTCTACAGAAGGTAACCCTAAAAGGATGTGTACATTCTGGGTGCAGTGAGGTCTCACCCCACCACCACATATAACCATTGTAACTGTAAAGAAAAGATCCACGATTCATAGGGCCATATGATTACCCCGATGCGGAAAACATGGACGGAACCGCAAAATTTAGCAAATAAAATATAATATTTTACAAAACACGTAATCTCACGGAATTCACTCTTTGGACAAGAAGTAGTATATATGTAACGTCTTTTATCCACTCCCTGCTCCCAGATATACCTACATGGGGCGCACTCTTGTTTCTAAACCAACAAGAAAAAGTAGGTAAACCATGTCTAAGAGTCATGCAGAAGTACCAACATCTTGAAGAAAATTAAAAAATGCTAAACTTAGTGCAAAGTTTAAGGCAGAACATTTTCCCCATGATTTTTTTTTAATCTGGAGACCAATTTTTCTGCAAGTTTTGTCAGCACACGGTCGACTGGAAGTGTAAGAACAGGTGTGAGGACCACTTAAAGTCAAGGAGTCACATCAGAAACAAAGAGAAAAGGTAAGCTAGAACGAGCCACACACGCCTGCAAACTCTTGAGCAATTTAACGTCGGCAGAAGTGAGACTTGAGTTTATTGAAGATTTTATTGTCATGTGTGCAGAATCAGACATTCCTTGAGCAAATGAGGGAGCTTCATTTATTTTTGATAAAGCCCTGCAAAGCAAGGGGGTGCGCTGCAAGAACACATAAGCAGCCTCGCCAAACCCACCTACCCCGGGTGCATATGGGGCTGTCCAGTTGTGATTCATGCAATTTTTTGGCAAAATTTCTTTGTAAGGCTAACTGTATTGTTATAATAATCTGTAGTTATTCTAATCTCAATTAAAGGGTTAATTAATAAAGTTGGAATGAAAACTTTGACAATTAGAAAAAAAAAGGTAATTACAGTATAAAAATGGAAAAAGTTGAATTTGGGGAAAAAAATAAACAGATATGAAATTCCAACTCCATGATCCAGAAGAAATTTTTTAAATTCTTTTTTTCAATTTTTGTGAGCCAATTTGAATCTTGGCATTTTCCTTGAAGTGCTATGTGTTATACTTCTGTTGAGACTATTTAGAATACCTTGGTTGTAAGGATTTTGTTATTTAAGCTTTCTATCATCCTGAACCAGTCTGCCTGGTCTCATTTGATCTCTGAAATGCTGCTTACTGCATAGTTTTCTCTTTCAAGCTCTTCTCTTTAAGCCAGTCGGAGCAGCCTGTGTTGAAATCCAAGTAGAGCTGTTATTTTAAAAATACTATGACCAAATATGTGGCTCACATAGATATCTGTTATCCTTCCTTTGGAAAAGCTGACCCACGATCTCAATCACAGATAAGACACATTTTCGCCACGTTGGGGTCCCTTCCAGTCTCTGCTGCTTGGTCACTAGGATTCTATTTTTTTTGTTTTGTTATTTCCTTTTATATTTATGTTTGCTTGCTTCTGTTCTCCTCTTCTGATGGCTATATATATATATATATATATATATATATATATATA
>NW_015151841.1:0-10034 GCF_000732505.1 Cyprinodon variegatus | reverse complement strand
ATACTATTACTAGTTTTTTAGGCACCATCAACCCTGAAATAAAGTCCCTGTATTTTTGTTTTCCCCACTAAAATGTTTAATTCAAAATGCATCCAGTCTAGATGGCTGAATGGATTGAATTGCTGCCATTTGACTCGCCACATTTTTTTTGTTTTTGTTTCAGCAAGTGAATTTAAACCTTAAAAAGTTGCTAGTGAAAATACATGTATTGATTTTAATTCAACATACCCAGTTCTGATGGCAATTCCAACACATTTAATTTATAATTAGATGTCTCAAAATATGAATAAATCTATTTGTGCATGGATCCCATATATTTTAAATAATCAGCTTTTTAAAGTTTTATGGGAATGGGAATCAGAAATTAGCTTGATAATCACTCCATAGCTGCCTGCTGTGAAGCGAAGCATACCATCATGAGGCAAACATTACTCTATTAGTCACCAGTAATAGTGTGTGTGTGTTGCCTTACTCAGGATTTTTCTATTGTTTAACATTTTAATATTTTTATCTAATTTTTTTTAAAGTTACATTTATGTCACCTGGAAGTCAAGGATGAGCTGGATTTGTGGGAACAGATTTAATCAACTTTAAGCATGATGTGTTAATTCTTTTTTTAAAGTGCCGTGAATTTTTAATATAGTTTAATAATATCTCCAATGTCTGAGCATTTAATTCTATAATAATGCTTTTGCCAAGAAATTTGCCTATTAAAAATCAGCTAGGCTAAGCTAACTAGCTTTGGAAATGATCAGTGTCTTACACTTTTTTTCTTTAACCCCTACTTGTGTTTGATTTGCAATCCCAAGATCCTACTATTTTTATCCACATCAAAAAATATTATAAGATATAAAAGGCAGAATAGAAATTATATCCAGTAAAAGCATCTTTACTCATTAGCCAAGATAAACCAGTGGGCATTAAGGATGAAAAAGATAATATATAAAAAAGAAACTATATGCTTTATCATATAATCAAAAGGTTTCTAGATATCTCTTAAAAATAGAACTGTCTGATGTTTTAAATGGGAAAGAATACAATGCTGAAGGTGTAACTCTGTGTTTGGCTGATTAAAAGGCTTTACTAAAGTACAGTCCTCCTCAGGTGAGCAAAAGCAGATAAACATCTAAATGAATGCATGTGGAATATTGTTCCTTGGGGATGGTTAAGAAGGGTTAAGAAAACATTGGTTAATTTACCCCAAAATAAACCTTTTTTTGCATATAAACAGTTTAAACTGGGCCTATGCGGTGCGATTTTAATTTTACAGTTGTTTCCTGTTTTTGTTTGCATTTTCATGTATGATTTTTTTTTTACCGGTAATTCTGCAGTATTTTGTCACAAAAAAACACCATAATGCTGCTCTTAGTGGTTGAACATTTGCTGTTACAGGTGATTTTTTGTTTCAAACAGTGCACACTGGAAGAGGCTCTGTTCATCGTACTGTAGTTCATGCCTCAGCTGCGAGACATCCTGTCCTCTACACATTCCTCAGCTTCTGACATGGCTAAGTCACCGCCTTGGAGCAAAGGGCTTTTCTAATTACTGCAGATGTTATACAACCCGCTTTTCCTGATGGATCGGATGCCAAATCGGATCAAGTGTGTTTTGGCCCATCGACCACCTCTGGTTTGTTGGTTTGCTTTCATTATAGCTCCTTCATTCTTTTCTGCAATGACCCCAGAAAAAAAACAAAGAGAAAGAAATAGAAACATACCTTTTATTACTCTTAACAGAATATAAAACATAGCAAAATGGATGGCTTTATGTTGTTAGCAGTGGAAGTTATTCTAATTCCACTAAAAGTTGGAACAAGCATTTAAAATGCTTAAAGACTCTCCAGAAGGCAACACCCACTATGTTTTCCATGAGTCAGAGTGGGCATCGTCCAAAGGTGAGGATGCCAAGGTCCATAAGCTCCCTCCATCTGTCGCTGATGTCCTCCTGTTATGAGCAGCTTTTCTTTCTTCCTCTTTGTCTTTATTGTATCAAACTCAATTCTACAAATATGTGGCTGGGGAAAAAAAAAAAAAGTATTTGCCCCCTCATAGATTTAATCTATTTTGCTTTTTGTTCTGCTCCTTGTTTAATCAATAATCATGAAGTAACTGCCTGACCTGTAGAATAATATATATATATATATAACTTCTCAATCTCACACAGAAACATATTGAGCTACAAAGGCCTAATTAAATACATACATTATGAGGTATTAGATATTTGAATCTTTACATTTTTATCAACCTCTGCACATCTTTTCTGTGAATGTCTCTGAGTAGCACATTTTTTTTTAAAGCAAAGCATAAAACCGGTCAACAAACACAATCCATTTGAAGTGCAAAAAAAGAGGATTAAATTACAAAAAAGAAAACACCTGTAACACTGCAGAAAAAGGTTGACACGTTTATGATGCTCTGTTAAAACAAAGCATAATGGATCGTTTTAATTCTCTAAACCTTGTATTTCATCTTTCCAGTTTTGCTGATGACGCAGATATGCTGAAAAAAGAAGAGGTCAGTGAGGGAATGATTAGTTTGTGCCAAATAATGTTAAATTAATAGCATTTATATTGCTCTATAGATAGTAACATTCCATTTATACATTCAAGCAGAACATTATGCGCTCCATATATAGGAATAAATTGCATAAGACCTTGAGTTATTTGAAAGCTGGAAATGCAATCTATAACGATAAGGGACATTCATTTATCTCACTCTGGGAGTCCCAGTGGGTTTGATTCATACTTCTTTGGTGGGATGAGGACAGATAGGAGGGTGAACTTCAGCTCAGGCTGATAATGAGATTCCAAACCTCCACATTCCACAGGTCAGTTTTTCAAACTTTCCCAATGAGATAAGCCCCCTCAAACGTGCACAACAGCCACATACAGGCCAAGCATGCAGCACATACTGTACACGGCACATACAGTTCTGGGAGGTAGGTAAGCCCTTTCACACCAACTAAAGGTGAATATCAGGTCTATGGCAAAACTAAAAATGATTTATACTGACTTATACCCAACCTGACAGTTTGGAAGGAAGAACATTAACCTCCACTTAATGAACAGGAATTAGGATAAAATGAGGGAATGTTGGAAAAAATGCATTATTAAGTAAACAGATATTAAATTTCCGTTTATCGTTTTACTTATTTATTTTTTGGAATGGTTGATCAGAAAAAAAATCACCCAATTTAGAGTTCAGAGGTTGGCCTTATTAGGCAGTTGCTGCATCATCTGACAGTCTGAAAGTTTAACATGAGGCATGCAGGTTGTTTATTTATTTGGTGTGTCCTACAGACATTAGCCCCAGTCAGATTCTAAAGGTATGATATCTTTAACCTCAGTAGTTCAACACCGATGCATCTATAAGCTGTAGTCTATTTTCCCAGAATGTACTTTGGGTCAAAGATTCAACATCAAGCACATCCATATTAAATGGATCCCACCTAGCAAACAATCAAAGATGGATTTAGTGGATACTGAGAAGCGACTGGCATTAAGCTAGACTCAGACAGCGATGGCAACAGCAGGTAAGGTGAAAAATGTAAAGAAAAAAAGTTAAGTAGAAGAGCAAGCTAAGAGAATGAGAAGACTGCTGCAGTTCTGTGCTTTGGCCACAGGTGGCAGTATAAATAGAAAACTCTGTAATGCCTCTAAGTTACACTGACAGTTTTCCACAGAAATATACGGAAGAGGATTAGTGCCACTGAAAAAAAAAAGTAATCTGATTTTTAAATTTTATTTCAGTTTAACATGGGAAAAAAGTCAGAATTCTGACTTTTTTCTCAGAATTCTGACTTTAATCTCAAAATAACTGATAATATACTGAAAAAAATAAATAAAAATCTGTTAACTTTTTTTTTTTTCAGTGGCCCTAATCCTTATTTTTAAAAGTTAACAGCTTTTTAAAAATAAAATGTTAATAAGTTCTTTCAGCAAAATATAGAAAAGATCAGCTGTATTAAGTGCTATATTTCAAATTCTTATTGACCAGAATATCATGATCTTATTTTGCATTCCTGAGTAACAGATATCAGCTATCAGATAGTCTTTTACATTTTTTTTTCCTCAGTCACAGTTGGGAGTGATGTTTTTTTCAGTTACTTTTGTTTTCATAATTGAAAGTATTGAATATTAACATCTACAACAGCCCATTTAAAAACACCTATGAGGTACAACAACATTTAATTTTCCTTAGGGAGCAATAAAGTACTTTTTTAATTAAATTGAATATGTCCATACAGCAGATTTTGTCTTGAATAAAGCCCTCTTAGACAGGCCTTAACTAGACACCAAAATAATAAAGAACAAATAACCACAGATTGCAGTTTTTGATAAGCCAGGTTCTTTTTGCTCTATCAAGTTGTTATATAGCAGTTTTATTTACTTAGCCATATTCTGCTTAATAGTGTTTGTCATTTCTGCACATGGCTTTCTGATTCAAAGAAAAGGAGATGTAATTTATAGATAAATATTGCTTATTTAATGCTTTGTTCATCTAAAGTATGAAGAGTGGCTGAGAGAGATGCCACTGATATTGGCCCTGATGATAAAATAATGCTGAGTCCAGAGTTCAGCAGCAGATTCTATCCACCGCTTTTTGATTTCTTTGTCTTTCAACCTGTTAAAAATCCTCTGCCAAACCTTTTCCCACAGTTACATCTAAATCGCTGATATAAAAAGCCTGCAGCTGCTTTGCCTTCACGTAAAACCTCCTCAGACAGGGAGGATACCTGTTGGGTGAGTTTAGGTTTCAGAAAGAGGAGAGCATCTCTTTGATTTACCGTGTTTACTCTCCCACCCCGCCTCTTTCATCTCCTATTCTCTACAGCTCTTCAAAAGTTCATGAGGTTAGCAGCAGCAACAACCTCAGGACTTACATTCAGGTCACGGAAGTACTCATTGTAGTCCAAGGCGTAGCCGACCACAAATCGATTGGGAATTTCAAATCCAACATCTGCAAAAGTAAACAGATGTTTGCATAAAGGTGTCAGGATGAGCGACACATTATCTGTATAACTGGAAACCCAACATTTTATTTCTCATTGATTCACCATGGTTGTAAATTAATACCTAGAGAAGTAGAGAAACTAAGTGTAACAAAGCATTAGGTTTAAGAAATTATCTGTGTGAAGAAATATCTTCACACCTGCAATTCTTCCAAATGTTGTGTTGGTAGAAGTTCTGTAAAATTATCTCTGACAGCAATTAATATTACTGAAAAAGATGAGAAGTTCTATAGAATTGTTACGCCAGAGGAAAAAAAAACACCAAGAAGATTTCAACCCAATTTTAATGTAATTTTATTACATAACAAACTCCAATTAACTTTAGATAACTGTTATATAAACCCATTAAATGAACCTTATACTGAAGCTGGTTTTGCTGGCAAGAAAAATACATCTTAAAAAGGCTGCTCTTTAGTAACTAGCTGATAGCCCAGCATTTAATATCTATAAAATATTTATTTTTATGGTTTCGGAATGACACCAGTTTGGGATGAAATGGGAATGACTAGATATAAAATCACTACTATTTGGAAAACTGACACACATCTGAGGCTTATAGCTACAATGTTGGTAAAGATCTATATTGAAAATTTTTGTTTGCTTACATTTGTGCAATCAAAGTAAAGTTTCAATCTTTAAGGTGATCCTGTTCTCTTATTAAACTAGAAATGTTAACCATGTTGAACAAATGTAATGTATTATATTTTCAATGTAATTTGAAAGTGTATAATGTGTATTTTAATGTTGCCCAGGAACGGCAGATGGAAATTAGCTAAATCTAACACATAGCATCTTTCTTTGAAAATATAAAGTATTTTAAAGATCATATCTGCCAAATAAAATAATAAATCAAAACAAACTTAGGTCTGAAATTTCAGAGTTAACTGACAAATCCATACTATCCTCAGCCAAAGGAAAAAACAGAGCTTAAATGTTTGCATCACATTATTCAGACTAAAGAATGAAAATGTAGTTGTCAGAATACACAGCCCTGAGGAACATTGGTATCAGAACAAAGCTTTACTCTGACAAACAGGACTTTGTCTTTTTTTTTTTCATCATATCTGATTTTTTATATATTTTATAAACTGTATAAATGTTATGAATTAAAACTGTTAAATGCTTGAGTGGAAATAATTAAAAAAGGTCCAATGGTTCTGAGAATAAAACTAAATCTATCAAATGTATCAGAACATCTACTGTAAGAGGTTGTTGAAAAAACAGAGAAGGCTTGTTGTTTAAACGGAAGCACGCTGCACATGAGAGGCTGTGATTGCAGTTATTAACGCTGATATTTCCAAGCTGCAGGGTACAGCCAGAGGCGTAGCCAGAAGGTTTTTATAAGGGTGGCCAGGCAATAACCAATGTACACTGAATGGTGGCCCAAAGTGGATAGGCGCCAGAAACTCAGGGTCAATCTACACTATTGCAACAGGAAAATTAACAAGCACATCCATATTTTCTAAATAAAGACAAACTATACTTTCCTACAGCCTTTGCTAACAAATGGACAATTATATTTAAACATCCATGCTTTCTAGATATAAGGTATAGTGGATAAAATTCTTTCAGGTTTGAGTTCTGGGGCAAACATATCTTCCTTTGTCATTACTTACCTACTTTTATCAACAATTATTCTGCATAAAATTGATATTTACAAGTACTAATATCTACAAAAAAATGATTATTAAGTTTTTATTAAAATAGTTATTTATCTATGATTTAACTGAAGCCTCCTAGAAGACTGTCAGAGACACATAATTTTCTCTTTATCCCCTATAACATAAAATCTAGTTCTGAAAAGAGCATGAATTATCATCTTTAATGTTAGTATATTGATGTGCATAATTAACCACATAGCGTTTGTTGTCAAGTAATTGTTAATATATGAAAAATTAAAACGTTTTGAATATTCTATTTGAGAGTATTACTGCTGCCACCGTCTGTATTAGAGGGAATAAAATGGCAGGGGTGGCCACATGGGTGGTGCCCCTGGCCCCCCATCTAGCTCCACCCCTGGATACAGCTGATAACAATTTTACTAGAAGCACTCAAAATTCCCTGCAGGCCGCTATGTGACCATCTTATGGCAACCATCATTTTGGATTTGAAGCAGACATGGATGGATGGAAAAAACACCTTGATGCTAAACACTGTCCTGGTTAGACTTTCTAATATTTAGGAGGCATCTATAAAAACATAGAATTAATCAAAAGTATTTGATTAATATAATATTAATATAATATTGTTTGCAGACGTCAATGGTATGGGCAAACTGAAATAATGACAGGCTATAGAACAAGAAAATACTTACAGTCTGTGAAACTATCAGCCATGTTAGAGACCCTCTTCACCAGCAAACTGAAACAAAACAATCAATTAATTAAGTCATTTAATAAAGGAGTTTTTAATTTCTTTTACTGAAGGAGTTTTTAAAGGAAACCATTGCCATAAACTATGTGTGCAACCAGATGATAATCTTGTTTCTGATCTTTGGGAATGTCTGAAAACTGCCTACAGACACAAGGCAGTGACCGCAGACAAGTGATATCTTGTACTCCTGCTCATCATGCGCTCGGTATTTCCCTTACAGTGGAAAAAAGTTGAACGAGTGAAAGGACGGCTCACCCTGCGACCTTGACCATCTTGGGCTCAAAGGTCTCCACATGCTTCAGAAGAGCCTTCATAGTCTTTCCTGTGTCGACTATGGCCTGAAGGAAGGAAAGAGCAGAGGAAGTCGGAGCAATAAGGAGGGAGGGATGTGGATCATCGGACATCAGAGATAACAAGATACAAGAATGACATATGTTGTTTTTTTTCCAGAAAGTTTCTTATTTCTTGGAAAAGTTCCACATTTCTGCGATTGTTTGGTTTCATGGTGGCTGTTACAAAAATATAGGAAACTTCCATTTTTATTTTGAACTTCAAAACTGATCCCAAATGATATTTTTACTCCTACATGAAAAGTAATTAAATGATCTGATGCAGAAAACTTTTCCTTAATTAATCTCACCTTATGACAAACTTTCATAGCCCTTGAATTTCTATCATATTCTGAGACATTTCAATCACAAACTTTAATATTTTATAAAAGAACTTCAAATGATGGAAAAAAATAGAACACATCTGTGCCGCAGGAAAGCAATGGCTGCTTTTTTTTAGGCATTTTTTCAAACTAAAAATCTGAAAAGTGTGGTGTGTATTTGTGTTCAGCCAGTACAATATCCTCTTGCTGTAATTACAGCTGTAAGTCCTTCTTCTATGCCTCTACCAGCTTTGCGGAAGCAGACACAGAAATGAGAAGCTGTTCTTCAATAACTTGTCGGACTTAATGGTGAGGGTCAAAGGTCACCAATTTTCAAGTTGTGCTACCGTTTCTTAAGGTGTTTAAGATCTCTAGTTCATGTGGTTTTAGGTCACTCATGAACAGAATTTAAAGTATTTAGGCATCCACTCTTACCAGCCTGTTTCTGAAGTAACACATTCCTACAACATTATCCAGTTTTCACCGATAGTTCATGGTGGTCTTAAGATTTTTTTTTAACAAGTGATTTGATTTTTTTTTTACCCAATTCAATAAATAAAAGCATTTTGTTGGCCCAGTTAACAGTATTATTTTTCATCTAATCTATAGTTTTCTGTAGCTCCTCCACGGTTAGCATCTTCCCCTCGACTTGCTTCTCTGATCCTGTCAGCTTAAGTGTACGGATAATTTTTTTTAGAACACATAACTGCATCAACAACATTCAACCCTGACCTAACTGCTGTGTTCCTTTGTCCTCGTGGGGCTTTTTGTTCTCTACCTTAACAAAACAGTTTTATACTGGGATTAAACCATGAACAGGTGGACCAAGTTTAATAAATGGGAGGCTGATGGCCTTTGTTTGCATTGGATTTTAGCAGAGGTGGGTAGAGTGAGTACCCAACAGTGTTGTGCATGAATGTGTTCACTGAATAAGTTAATATTTTTTGTGAACTTTGAACCGAATGGATCAGTTTTGAAGTAATGAACGTGAACGAGAATGACTCCAACGTTACCTAATAAATAACAAAAGAATATATTTGCATTCATAAAGGGGAATAAACACACTCACCTCAACAATCAGCACACTCTTGATCACATGCAAAAGAAAAAGGTTAAAAGACATCAATAAATCATCACCTTTGAATCGTCACATTGTTCAAGCACAGCGTCAATTAAGGCAAAGCTGTTTCCATGGGTTTATTAGAGAGGGGTTTCTATAGCAACAAAGTTGGCAGCATCCACACTCCCTTTCATGAAAAAAACACAGAAACACAGACAACTCTTTTTGTCGAGCACACTAATGAAACATCTGTTCTCTACAATGACCAGAAGTCTCCAGAGCGTCCGGGTATTGCCCGATTGCCCCGCTGCTGCTGCTGGGGATCAGATGAATTCTTGTTCTTCTGGCTGTGAGGACTCTTTGTGAGCGTGACTATGGTTTGGGGAGAGTGGTCGGTGAGAATGCAGACAGCCAGCCAATTTTTCCTTCAGTCCGCACCTGAAAACTTTTACAAAACACTTGGACACAATAGACTGATAGGGCCAAGTGAAAGCAAACACAGAAACTCTCCCCTGTCCTACTGCATGCTGTATTTGTTAAGGATTTGAGAGTCTTTGTAGATTCTTGGCAGGAATCTCATAATTTTTCATTCTAAAAAGAAGCACATGAAGGCTGCAAAACAATAAAACACTTAAATTTGACTTATAAAGATGTATTACTGCATAGATCCATTGCAGTAGCAATAATCTATTGCTTTAGTGTGTCACAAGAAATGCCACCATGTGATTAATCCAGCTGACATTTTATAATGGTGTTTACATGTGCAATTTGAAAAATTTTCAGCTTGACCATTAATAAACAGTCAAATAGACGCATAAAAATCTCAGAACCATAAAAAAAGTGCTTTTCTGACTATTATCCTGCCAGTTTTTGTATTTTCAGTGTTGCAGCTATTATTTAAAAGTGGAGATTATGCAGGAATTTGCTGTTTTGTATGAT
>NW_015151840.1:162255-171263 GCF_000732505.1 Cyprinodon variegatus | reverse complement strand
ATCTATCTATCTATCTATCTATCTATCTATCTATCTATCTATCTATCTATCTATCTATCTATCTATCTATCTATCTATCTGTCTGTCTGTCTGTCTGTCTGTCTGTCTGTCTGTCTGTCTGTCTGTCTGTCTGTCTGTCTGTCTACGTACAAACTCATTATTTGCATCAATGGACAGTTTTTGCTGGTCCAATGAATTGTAAATTAAACTAATAAACTCATTAAAATCATTTTGTTTTGTCACAGATGAAAATATCTATGAGCATGTAGCAAACTGGGTTAAGATATTTGTCATAAATTGAGCTCAGAACAAAATGCTTCGAGGGGAAATGTAACTTATGCTTTCCTGTGAAAAGGAAAGCTAAGGCCTTTCTAGTACAGCAGGTTGGTTAGGATGTCTACTTACGCCTTCTGTACATAAAGCCATTCAGTGGCTTTAATGACTCATAATAGAAGCATGTATGACAGTATTCTAAACTTGTATTTCGTGAGACACTAGTTCAGAGTCGACATTCATAAAATTTCAAACATCTTTAAAAGGTCAACAAAAAACATTAATTAATTCCTCCCTCCAGCTCTGAATTATAAACCTTTACAAAGTAAAGGTTAAGTTCATCACTTAAGAACAACAGCTGCTACCAAGATGCCCAACATCTCTTTAAGGTCTATAACAAATTAAGTATATCAGTGGGTTTGGATGAACTCTAAAAACCATTACTTACTTGTTTATCCCCACCATTGTTCAGTTTGAAACCGTTTTAGTAATGAGAAAACATGATTAAAAACAAAGCAGAATTTTAAAAAGTTATGCATAGGAATGTATTTATAAAAGTCTTGCTGGAGACATTGCTTATTTTGGGACCTGATTCTACTACAAATGCTACGCTGCAGGGCCATTTTATGGAAATGACGGATCAACAGGAAATAGTCATATTATAGGCCTAAATAGAATTCCCTGCAGTGGGCCTGATGAGAGGACATACATATTGCAAGCCAATAGTATTAATAACAAACCATCTATAAATGTTTGATTAAAGCATGACATTTTGCAAATTAGAAGCAGTCATTTCATAACTTATTTATTTCTTTATTTACTATGTGCAATAACACAGTCAGGTGCAATAATTGTAATTTGGTACTGAGCAGCATTGTAAATAGTGTTGATTGATTATACTGTGATCCTTATTTTATTCTGACCCTTATTTTATTGTATTCAGATCCTTATCTTTTTTTTCTTCTTATATCTTATTTGTACTTATGATCTTATTTTTCTCTCTTCTGTTAATAGTTGCACTGCAAGAAAAACTACCCGCAAGGTATTAATAAAGTGTTTTTAAAGAGTTTTATGTATGTTCATCAAGAGGCTGTCTTATTATTGCCCAGCTACCTGATTTTGTTAATTCCCACCATTGTTCAGTTTTAAATAATTTTAGCGATGAGAAAATATGATTTTTTGCTTTTCTTTCATGCTAAACTCTGAAGTCATTTCTCTGATTGAACTTCTGACAAAAAAGGCTGCATGAGACAACCGTGCTTAGGAGTAACCTACTTTTTAGCTGAGATCTGCACAGGGAGGTGTTGAAAATGACTTGTCCTTCTCTGGAAGAACTTGTTTAAGTTGGAGCCAAAACACTAAGAATATCTGCTGGGAGAAGGTGATTAAAGATGCTTTATGTTTTTCAAAGCAATATATCTCCTCTTAAAATCTGCTTTAATAAAGACATGAGATTTTAATATTTTAAGCAAACAGTGTGGAGCATTTTCATCTCATTAAGTGTACAGTATGAACTAGTGGCAGTGCTAACATGGCCAGCTACACGTTACATTTTTGGGAAGAATCACAGCATTAATTACTGCCTGTTATGTTTCACATAGACATATATTCAATGCACACAAAATAAGTTATGGTATGCATAGTGTATTCAGCAAAATTAACTTTCAATGTCTCATTTCTTCAAATATGTCTTTTTCTCACAGTAAGTGGCAAATGCTAACTATAAATAGTAAATGGATATCGAAATATTATATCCATGTGTGAAATCTATTTCCACATCTATGTATTTCAATATAACATTTATTTCCTAATTTTGAATGTATATCTTAACCTATATGTTATAACAAAGTTTTACATCTTTATGAATAATAATTGAACTTTCTTGATCTCACATTGGAGAAATTTACCTCTACCTCTGCATTTAACCCATCCCCTTCAAAAGCAATGGTAATGATAAATTAAATAAAAAAAATAATGGAACTCACTAAATAGATTTTATTTATATATACATATTGTAAGAGCTAAAGTGAACGTTTTGTTTATTTCTCTGGTGGCACAGGTGTTCAGATCTTCCCACACCTGGTGTGATTGCTTTAGTGGTGTGGTCTTTTGTTATTATCTATATATAAGTGCGTTTCTTTGTTAATAATCTGCATATGTGCAGATTGGTTTTGTATTTCCTGCAGGATAAAACTCACCACTTTATAACTACCGACCACAAGATGTCTGTAGTTTTTACCATGCTTTACATTAATGACTGTCAGAATATTTGGTTAAATATCTTTACTCAGGGGGATTCGCGGTGCTGCAGTTTGTGGAACTGTTGCCTTGCAGCAAGTAGGTCTTGGTGCCATTTGCATGCTTTACTTGTGCATGTGTGGGTTCTCATCAAGTACTCTGGCTTCCTCCCACAGTCCAAAAACATGGTCTGTGTCCAAATGTCCGCCCTAAATCACTATATATAACGGGGACTATATGGTGAACTCTGTTAACTGACCGTGCAGACGGATGATCAATACTTTTTGCTACCTGTTGGTCACGCACCAACTTTGTTATTTGTTGCTGCTGTCACAACAAATAATGCTTTCTGGAGAGAGCTCTCCTCGCTAAGCATTCCGGGATATATCTGCTGTCTAGTGGCCATAATCACTACTTTTCATGGTGCACTGTGGAAAATTTCAATCCACTAGACATTTGGACACTTATTTAAAATGGCATAACCACTATATAGCGCCATATATAGTAGCTAAGGTGGACATTCAGACACAGCCAGGATTGCTAAATTAACTGCTATCTCTAAATTGCCCTTAGGTGGGTGTCTGTAGTTCTGTGTGTGCATGGTTGTGTTTCAGTGTTGCCCTGCGATGGACTGGCTACCTGTCCAGGTTTTACCCGGCCTTCAGCCCATAGATTACTGGAGATAGGCACCAGCCCCACCATAACCCTGACAGATAAGATGCATGGATGGATGTTTAATCAACAAAATGCAGATTGTTCCATGATCAGCATTTCAGAGTGAATGTGTAGAATATACATCCACAAAGTATTTCTACAAAGACTGTATTCTTCCATAAAAAAAAAAAAAAAAACATTTATTATACAATTTGATTAGAAAAATCTTACATCTTCAAATCATTTCAAAACATCAACCATCATTCTTATTCTCATCTAAAACTTAGAGTAACAGCACAGCTTTGAAATTCCAATGACCCTAATAATGGTGAAGGAAGGCTGATCTGTATAACTCAATGTTATGATCTTTTTATACCAAAAGTTGAAATAAAAGCCTATTGAAAAATAAGAAAAGCTGTTAAAAAATGCAGAAAATGAACAGTTCTGTGGGTAGTCGACAGTCTTAATCATTTCCACCAGACAGCATTTGAAATTTCAGTAGATTTGATATGTGCCTATAACTAAATGGCACCAATCACTGATGGCTTTTGAAGTTTCTCCTTTGAAAAACGCTTCTATTCCCCGACTGAAGCATTCGTCTCCTGAACAGGGACTCCAACAGTCTCTATGTGTCTCTGTGATATCGTTTGTTTCTGTTCTTCTGTTGAGGCCTCGAGGTCCTGCAGGGACAAAACTCATGTGTAAACAATTCACAGCCATAAAAGAAAGAAAAAGAAACAATTCTGACAGAATACTACAAAGTACAAGTTAAGTAAAAAGATATATGTGAAAAAAAGAGGGATTATTTATAGTAGTAATACACTGCTGGGGCCATATTATGGAAATGGTGGATTAACAGAGAATGGTTACAGTATATACCGAAATAGAATGCCCTGCAATGGGTGTGATGATGAGACATAAATATTGCAAGCCAATATTTACAAACCATCCTTAAATGTTTTGCTTCTAATCATTAGATACCTGGATGTAAAATCAAAAAAAAAAAAAAAAAAAATCCCACAATGGCGTCTCAAGCATTTCTATTTATCAAGACGCTGTATTATTATTTCTCAGCCACCTGATTTTAATGGCTTTTACCCAATCAGTTCCTGATCTTTGGGGAAAGATGCACCTGCTATTCTGCTCCCACCTAAATATCCGCTAACTACTGGATGAATACAATCAGAATGTTTTACAGTACTCAACAAGCAAAAACACATAAAGGCAGAAACAAAACAGATGTTTACCATAATTATCCTTCGTCCTATTTATGTTTGCATGGCACTGCAGCAGTAAAACATATAATTCACATGTAAAAGGATAATTAAAACTATGATTAACCGTCTCATCTGATTCAGTTTCATGCATATTAGAGAGAACTCACCTGGGCATCAGTCTGTAAACTCTGCACCTCTGGTGGGGCTGCTGCATCAGCTCTGCTGTGTTTATCTTCAGAATCTTTTTCCTTTGATTTCACATGTTTCCCTTTTGTTTGTGATGGATTTGAATCTGATGCAGCATACTGGTTTTTCATTTGGTCTTTCTTCTTTTCTACCTTCCCCTGCTGGTCTTTCGAACCAGGTTCAGCAGGAGTAGAATTGTTCTCTACAACCTCAGGCTCCTCTTTATGCTGCTCACCATCTCTTTCATCCTCGCTGAATAGAGGCTCTGCAGCTCTTACTGTCTCTACCTTAGCAGGTGCTGGGCCCTCCTGGACCCTATTGGGTCGTCTTCTGTGGACGTCATTCCGGTCCAGCCTGGCATCCTCCCCTCGCTGCCGTGGGATGTTCTGTGGAGCAATCGGTTGCACAGGTGCCTGAGCAGGAGCGTCTCCTCCAGCCAAGTAATCACGGTCCTCAATCATCGGAGGAGGAGGATGATGAGGACGATCCAGCGGTGGTGGATCCCTTCGAGGGCGGCGGAACGGTGCCATGATGCCATGCTGAAAGGCTGCATGCACACTTCCATACATGACCACCTTTGTAAAAGTCAAACAGATACCCGTTAAAAGATCCACCATCAATATTTAGTTTTCTTGATTTTATAAGAAAATCTGCCATGTGTCTTTACCAATATGGAAAGCACAATAGTGAGGAGGACGGGAATCTGCAGGGTCACTGGGAGATCTTTGAGGAGTTCTCGCAGGAACTCGCTTATTCCCTGCCCAAGGTGCTTCAGCGGCTCTGTGATGAAGGTTGTGATGGTGACTGATATTGCCTAAAAAGTGAAGTATTTAAAGGTTTAACTTTATATTTAGTTGCAGGGATCATATATTTACTCTTTGTAACAGAAAACTCATCATCATCTTTATTTGTAGAGCACTTTCAGCTACAGCTAAAAACAAAGCGCTGAACATAGCTTAAAATAAAACACAATAAAATAAAGCATAAAAATATAAAATAAGGCAATAATATGAATTTGTTTAAGCTAAATAAACAATGTCACAACAACTAAGACCTGCCAGTGGTAAAAGCAAGCAAATAAAAATAAAGTGTTTTAAATTTCAGCAAGGAAGGACTGCAGAACTCCCAGAAATATGTCTGAATTGATACAATGATGTCTTCCACTGTGACACTGAAGCTAACATTCCACTATGGTACTAAAACCCACTGAAGCACCATTCTACGACAGTAAAGTGTGATTACACCTAAACCTTTGGTTAGAAATCTACAGCAGCAAATTTCACACGCATCACAAGACTGAAACTTTCAAACCAAATCATGGTAAAACTAGTCTTCATCATGAATAACAAAGTTACTGATAAACTAGCTTGTTGAGTCATGGGGTAGGCGATGGCTGAAATAAAGCTAGTTTTCAAAACCAATTTAAAAAGAGAGTAAGAAGAACTAAATAAATAAAATCTGGTGTTACATTTTAAAGAAATATGCCCAATAATCACCATACCAATAATCTAGTTTCAGATTTTTTTAAGATCTGTAAATAAAATTGTGTTTTTTTTCTCCAGACTTGGTCTTTTTTTTTTCTAGAATATAACAAACTGCCCTTTTACTGAAAACCTATCCAAACCAAATTAATACAGTCACTCTCTCTCTGCTAGTTATATGGTGATACTTTGTGTTTAACTTATATTTGATTATAGCCAGAGAACACTGTCTCAGAAAGAAAAAGAACAGGTGATGAAATTCAAGACTTTTCTTTAGTAAATGAATAAACTGCTACAGAGAGACATTAATACCATCTAATCAAATCAAAGACATGTCACCACAACATTCACATAACTGCATGGTTCTCTGATATCAGCCTATATTTGTGCAGCAACTCTATGCTTTTTGGATTATCTAAATATATTAAATATTAACACAAGAGGTGAAACAGGAGAAATTTATAAGGATGGGGATATATTTTCCTTTTATATATGAACTAAAGAATCCTCTGCAAAGGAAGTATGAGGATTATTCTAGAGGAAATAATAAGCCACATGGAGCAGTGGTGTGTGTAATATTAGCCGGATGCTTCCAACGCTGTGGCAGCTCAGTGTGCTGCCTCAACAGGCATCAGCATCCAGACTGACCTTTGTTGGCGGCACCAGGAGGAGAGGGTTAACCATCAGGACTTCATAGTATTTTTTGCAGGGGTCATCTTGAAGAGTCCAGGTTGTTCTGACCCACTCTGCAAATACACATAACACGGTTAAAATAGTGTTTGTTTTCTTTAATTAGGGAAATAAGCTTTTAAACCATAAAGCTGCAAAAGTTAAGTTGATCTCAACTTCAAGACACTTGTCATGGTGCAAGATGGTTTACCTTTCAGATTATCCCTCCAGTCAATTTTTCTCACTCCAGTGCATTTTTCATTGAAGTTTTCCATCTGCACAATATCGTTTTGGTGCTTAGCGAAGGCGGTCTAAAAAGAAGTTGAAATAAACAATGATTTCTTAGCTTTGAAGGACAATTTACACAAAATCAGCATAAAATGAAAAAAGGGCTCATCTTCACCTGGTATAGATAGAACCAGTTCCAAATAATACTGATTGCGAAGCATATGGCAAACATCCTTCTGAACTGAACGAACCAGGAGACTGCGGACCACAGCTGGGTGCCAATGACGGTTGATATAATGAGGATGAGTATCCCGACCTGGAACAAAGAAGAGAAGTCAGGTAACTGTAACATCTGAAACAACGAAAGCTGCTGGAAAATACTTAGAAAGTTTGAGCTAGTCTAAATATCGTTGTTGAATCTTAAGCTTTTTAAAAACGGTGTTTATAAAAAACAAAAAAAACAGACATTGACTTTCTACTGGTGATATACATTTGTTAGGAATGGTACAAACATCCACTGACTCATATTTTGACCTTTGACCAAGTCAGAAGCTATCCAAGTTGGCTGACGTGTCGCCTAGTAAAAAAAGTAGCAAATTAAATTAATTATCATACCTTTAATACAGTGTCAAGCTCAACATGGAAAGTATCTTCAAATCTCCACTTCCAGGGTTCATAATCATGTAATTTAAAGTCCATCAAGATCTGGCTGAGTGCATTGTCCAGAGCTCCAGTTCTCCATCTATCCTCCCCATTCAGGAGTGACTGGATCTCAGTCATGGCCTGTTTGGACAGCTTGATTTTGGCGTCATAGAAACCATCTGATGAGTCACTGGGCTGGGAAGATAAAAAAATAAAAATAAATTGTTTTTCAGTGCATTTTTACTGAAGGAGCATTTTAGTAAATCAATGTTCAAAACACATGAGTAGCCATAGTGCATTACAGTGAATCCTGTTATTATGGAAATATTGATTAGAATCTCACTGATAGAGAATGACCTGGATAAAATCAGTACCCACCACACCGATTCTCTGTATTTCCTTCAACAGTCTGCTGAGGAACCTCTTGAACACTGGATTGCAGCTCGGCTGTTGCGACATGAGCGTTGTCTCCTTCTTTAGGTCTTCAATCTAGAGCAAAGTAAAACACACCATTTCATGCACTTGAACTGATTCACACCAACAAAGTTACCATGCATGTTTTAAACCTAAAGTAACCTGATGTTAGAGATTTAGTCATTAATAAGTAAACCAGTAAAAAGAAGAGTGATCCGTTCATAATTATGTTGATTGTGGGGGTTCCTCCAACTATTTCAGTGTCAGTATGTTTGTTTCACACAGCATATTTATTGTAGGATGTTTGCTAATATGGGTGCGCACATTTAGTAAACACCCTATGAACAGTATTTCAAGATTACTAATTGTTTTTCTTTTGCTGAGGTTGAAAGAACTAGCTGGAGGAGCAAATATGGTGTAACACATGAAGTGGAGGAAACCAACAATCTGCTGACACTGGGGGACTTGACTCTGGAGGATCTGTCAAACACTCAAAGCTCTACTGTTCTAAAATACATTTTGGTTTTTGAATGTCTCAGTTTGATATTTGTGTTGTAGTTATTATTAGTGTTGACTTAGTTGTCTAGCTTTATTTATTGTTTGTCCTAAGTTTTCTTCCTCCCCTCCTTGTTGTATGTAGGCTAGCCTATGTGTTTAAATACCCCTGTGTTCATTGTGAGAGGTCAGTTCTGGTTTGTTATCCTTGGTTAAATTTCTCTTAGTTGATATCTTCCTTTGGCCCATTTTTTTTCCTCCAATTTTCAGTCTTTTGTTTATTAGTACTTTGGAAGAATAAATGGATGATTTTTTTCCCAAGCCTTTGTCCTTTGCCTGACTGCTTGGTCCCCGTTATCACTTTACAAAAAAAAAATGTTTTACTTTCATTTCTGCTGGTGTAAGATGGTAAAAACAAAAGTTTCACTTAAAGGAATAGTACACCCAAAACATGATTAGCCTTCATTTTCTACTCACCCCCATGCTGAACAACACTCTGGAGTACTTTTTT
>NW_015151840.1:144115-159481 GCF_000732505.1 Cyprinodon variegatus | reverse complement strand
TGAAAATCAGATGAGCTATCCCTTAAACTTCAGCAATGTGTATGTGCAGTTCAAGGTCAGTGTGATTTTGGAGCTACTCCATAAACGGACGTTTCTTGCTTCACTGCAATGAATCAAGTTGTTCAATAAAACCCTGCGAGGCAGCACTATAACTTTCATACTTTTCAAAACTTTTGAATAAACTGTTTAAACTTAAAGATCTTTCTGAAGAAAAAACAAAACAAAAAAAACTTTTTGGTTTTGTCCAGTTAATATTTACAAAACATTAGGAGTACATATACTGTTAGTACAGAGTTACAGGTCTGTGAGAAAAAACAGCATCTTTAGAAAGATGTACAGGAAGCACCAGCATCGACGCCACCAGGACAGGTCCAAAGTCCCCACGGCTTAAATACACTTTAATCACTTTATGTATTTAAGAAATTAACTCAAGCTGCTCTGCTTGATCCCGATCAGCAAAATTGAATTAGTTCATATTTATTTTCCTCTCTTCCCTTTACCCCCCTTGGACTGCCTTCCTTTTCCTCCTTTCGTTCGCTGTTCCTTCCTCTGCACCCCCCGCATATCCTTTTTCATGCGTCCATCCACCACTTTGAAGAGTCCCTTCACTCCACGAGGCCGTCTAACCTTCTTCCCAACTCCTTTTTTGGCGACTACGTACGTCACTTCTCTCTTTTCCTTTTTCAGGCCAGCTTTTTTGTAGATACTGACAGAAAGGCAAAAAAAAACATCAGTATTTTATTCTAACCAAGTTGGTATGAACCAGCAAACAATGCAGCCTCAGTCTGACTTACCTCTTCAGCTGAGCTACCTTCTCTCTTTCTGAGATGTCGGCAGTGTTGACGACAGCCTCTGCCTTCTTCTTGGCTTGCTCCATCTTCTTCAAAATCTAGAACAATCCAACAGACCGGGATTTCATTTTTTGTCCATTCTCTAAATCATCCTTTAAATCACAATGATCTGGATCTCTCTGTGGATGTCGTCTAGTTTCATATAAACAAGCATGTTTCTCTTACCCTCCTCTTCTTCCTGGCCTTAGCTTCAGCCACACGTTTGATTGGCCGGGCATTGATCTCTTTCCATTTCTGTTTGTATTCCTCCAGCATCTCCTTGGTGACAGGCACAGGCTTTTTTCTGTGTTTACGTTCATCATCCAGGAACCACTCGGGAACTTCCCAGGGCTCGTCAGAGCAGGCAAACCTACAAAGGGGGAAACAATCACATGTAAGGGTACAGGATCATACCATTTAGCAAAAATCAGAGGGCGGCAGACACAGGAGCAGCTTCTGTTTGCTCCTCTTTCTGTTAGGGTTCTTAATGACTTCGTAAAAATGTCTTCCAAAACCAGACATTGACCTGTGGAAAGAGTTGTCCACCAGGTCCCTGGCTCTCTTCTTTGATGTGGCAATCTCACAGCCGATGGCCAGGCCCTCTGCGTTCAGGATCCGGGCTTTCTTACCTGGAAACCAAAAGAAGAACAAATTGAAAATTTCAGAACATTGAAGTAAATAAAAGGTTTTCAGTTTTGGGGTTCTTTCAGTCTGCTTACGTCTTATGCATAGAACTTTATTTTTTTATTTTTACTCTTGACATCTATTATATAAATTCTACAGAAGGAGGAAACTTCAAAGATGTGAACATTTCTGCAACGTAAGTTTGTGTTAAGTATTACATTTCCAGGACAAAAATACTGTTATCACCACCCAAAAGAACATTTATTTGTTCCTGTTCTTGTACAGTATGTCCAGGCCTTTATACTCACTGGTGCTTTCAACAGGAACAACCTGGAAGTCTTCACCTTCAGCGTCTGCTGATGCCCCACCAGGCCCCCTGGCTCCCTTCATTCTTATTATCTCACTGGAACAAAAGAAATCCGACTGCTTTATCAGTGCTTTAAAAAACCTTTTCCGCACTTCAGAATTTAAGCTTCAGTGTAATTTGACTCACTGCACAGTTTGGACACAATGCAGCAGAGAGTCTAAAAGAAGCAGGGATTTACTTTTCATCCTCGCTGCTGTCATCAGAGTCGCTGTCCTCTGCAGCTTCCTGGGAAGGTCCTGGAGTTTCCACACCTGCATGAGCAGCTTCCTCTTCGTCTTCTTCCTCATCTTCTTTTTCATTGTACTCTTCTTCAGCTTTCCTCTTTTTTCCTTTTCCTTAAAAAAAAAAAAAAAAAAAAAAGGATAACATTTTCATTTGTAGATTTACCTTACTGCTCCATGCAATTGGCTTTTGTTTCATTTAAATAGTTTTAGTAGAAATATATAACAAAAGTAAATACAAATACTATCATCTGCTACATCAAACTACCAATTAAACCATTGTGGTCCATTTTTACAAAATTGTTTCAATGCAGCCATATTAGACAGTTTTCAAACATGAACAAACCTTTTAAGGTAATAATTAATTATGGATTAAATTCCAGACTTTGAAAACGCCACTCAAGGTCACCAGTGGACCTACTGGTGTTCAGGAATTTTCCCCCCACCCCAATAAACTAAGTGATATGGAGCATCACAAACTGATGCTCTCTGGTTAGCAGGGATCTCGCACCAATCGATGCCATAATTTCCCAGCCTTAAGCCTTCATAAGCGTACCTATTCCTACATGTCTCATGACAAATTCCTTCATTTCTCACACTTATGGCGTCATCGGTCGAGTTTCCCTTCCAGCTTTAGCATCAGAATCTGCCTCACTGCCCCAGTTCTTGAACATAATGTAACTTTGTTGTCACTTTACTGCCAACATATTAAAGGCAGATCAGAAATGTTTTTTATTTTTAGTAGAGACAGACTGACAGCCAACATTTCGGCCTGATATTAGCAATATTTCCCTTTATAAGCATTAGCCCACACATGCATGGGTTGGCTGATTCATAGGTGTGTTCAGCAGCCATGCCCTGAGATCACATACAATGTCATGCAGCTCCCTCCATTTACCATCTATTGTTAACGTTTAGCTCGATTTGGTAATAAGTAGAATAAAACCAAGCATATCTGAACCTTGTGTAACACTGGCTTTTAATCATGTTCCTTTTTTTATGTAAATGGAGAAAGAAAAATGGGAGCTCATATCAGGGTGCCGTTAGACTGATGTCAAATAATAGATGTCGACCTTCAGTCAATCTGTAATTCTTAGCCCACATCTTGCTGTTAGACAGTTCCACTGAAGTAGTTTCCTGACTCAAACCTGGAGTAATCAGATCTGAATGTGGCCATTAAAAACTGCACAGTAAAGATATGGTTAATCACTATTAATTTATTATTTTAACAAGGGGGTGATTTTCCTTTTAGCGCAAATTCCAATTGACCTCAATGACCTTTTCCCTTTGATCCCACTTATGCCGTCTCAGAGTAAATGGGGAGCTGCTTTGGGGAGCAGTAGGCCGCCATCGTGGGACACCCAGGAGCAGTGTGGGGTTAAGGGTCTGACTCAGAGAGCCATAGCGGCAGTCTATGGGAGTAGGTTTCAAACTCACAACCTCAGCATTCCAAGCTCTATGCCCTAACCACTAGGCCGCCACTCCCCAGCAATCTTACACCAGATTTCCTGAGAATCGAAGGATTAATAAAAAAGGTTACCTGACTGTTTGCTTTGGAGCAACTCCGTCTGTTTGAGCTCACTCTCTGCATCCGCTTCAAGGTCAATTTCTGAAAAAATGCCCTGAAGGAGGAACGAAAAGGGAAAAACCGAACCATTAAGATCTAAAACAGTCAAACAGCCAATCAAAGGGTGACATGAAGGGAATTTGTGAGGAAGCGGCACTAGTTGAACGAGAAGAGTCTGCACGGACAAACCTTGCTGAACCACAGGTTCGTCTCATGCTCCATCTTTTCATCCTTTCCTTCCAGTTCAACCAGCAAGCCACCGTCCTGCTCCTCTTCCTCCTCGGGTTCCTCTGGGAACTTCACTCTGGATAATTCAAACAGGAGTGGTGACTCTCCATCAACACAGGCCTGTATATTTCCCTTATTTCAGACTTTATAAGCTACCAGAAAAAAGAACTATGAAATAAAAACCTGACATTAACTCCTGAATACCTAGCAGTGGAGACAGTGACTCCTATATAAGTTTACAGAGACTTTAAAAAGTTAAAGGACTTCCACATCAAATGTTTGGAAGGTCTTTTCCCATGCCTGGCTCTGCTTTCTAAAGCTTGAAAACCATTCGTTGGATCGGTGCCCAAACAAGAATGATGAGGAGCAAGAACAGAAAAAATAAAGTAAGGCCACAAATGGAAAATTGAGAGGAGTTTTAAAAAGTCTTGTGGCATTAAGTAGAGTAGGGTATGAGCCTACAGTTCTGGTTCCCCTAAATAAGCTGGCAGAGGGATCAGGAGAAAATGATAGATGATCTGCTTTGGTCCTGTTCTAGGAAGCAAACCCAACCAACTTAAGGAGTTTTATATTTTTTCTCCTCTTGACATTTACCAATCCCTGGACCAGACCAGCCGTGTAAGTCTTTAATAAGATTCAAAACAATGTGGCTGCAGAGTCCCTGTACATGCTGGACATTCGATTTGGGTTTTGTAATAGGAAACCTAAAAAAAAAAAAAAAAATCACAAAAAGTAATCGAGTGATAAATGGGGGTAAACTTGCCCAATTTTGTTATTTAGTTTTGAAATCCTTAATCAGGAATCAAAGAATATTTTTTTATTCCACCATAAAAAATAACTTTTCCGATTCAGCTCTCCCCTCATCAGCTTCATGCAGTGGGTCTGCATTACTATGGACATGGTACAATACTAGAACACATTTATACGCTCCCAGACTACCCCGAATCGCGCTCATTATCATCATCATCATTAATGCATGTACGACATTCTGGCAATAAACCGGCTCTACGAACACAAAAGGAATAAATGACAATGACTCCCACAGATCAGCGGAGCTACGCAGCTAATCTGGAAACGGTTTCACTCTTGACCAGGAGGTGGGAGCCTCGAGGCAGCTCATCAGATCTTAGTGGCATTTTATTTTAGTACAATATTTCTGTATATTGACACTGAAATATCGCCAAATTAGCAAAAATAACTAAAAAGAAATGAAAATAATCCTGACCAAAATCAATGGTGCAAAGTCTCTCTTTTCCACTTTTATGACTGATTCTGGGTAACTACTAAAACAAAACAGAGAGGGGGAACTGAACCGGAAAAAGGTTGTTTTTTTGTTTTTATTTTAGAATTGAAAAAGTGATAAAGGTTATTTTTTGTTTCCCTTTTTTTTGTTGCTTTTTTTTATTTGGAAATCAGCAGACTGTTCGCTTTCTGATTTTGGATTCAACGTTACAAAACCAACATCAAACGTCAACCACGTACAAAATCCCAGAGGGAGGAGTGTTTTCCCTGGCTTCATGAAGCCAAGTCCCCCTCACAGCCCTGAGCTTCCTGCACACTGCCAGTCAAAGGGATGAAAAGAACGGCGTCAATAACTATAAGACACTCTGATTACATTTATAATTTTCAGGCTAATCATATATTATTAGATGGTAATCCATTCTCTCTATATATTAGATTCCTTCCTTGCACTTTACAGACTGAACCTGATTGATCGCTCCAACATCCATCTATCCTGAGGCTTCTCCTATTTTTAAACCATCACTTACTTCTTTGGTGCTTTCTTTTTCAGTTCTTTCTGTCTCTGATCCACTTCTTCTAAATCCTCTTCATCTAAATCAGATGCCAGGGAAATCTCATCTGCATCATCTTCCGGATCTGAAAGGTGGATGTCATCTTCTCCATCGCCTAGATCGCCTGCAGCCTCCATGTCTCCCTTGGAGATGTCAGTCAGCACCTGATGGAAACACGTCAAAGGAGGATTTAATTAAACCCAAGGAATATAAATCACTTTCAAAGTGGAAATAAGAGGTGAGAAACAGTCTCATTAGTAGTAGAGGTTTCTGTTTGATTGTGAGCTACAAGCCGTCTTCACCTGCTGCTTCTTCAGAGAAGACAAGGAAAACAGGGACGAGTCTGTGTTGCTAGCGATAGAGACCCCTGGTAGGTCCATCTTCAGCTCCACTCTCTCCCTCTGCTTCCTCCTCTCCTTCAGTAGCTTCCTCTTCTTCCTGATGATTAAGCATCAAAAATCAAATATCACCTGTGAAATCCATGAAGCAAAATTTGCTGAAATGAAACTGCATTTCAATAAAGACAAACCGTTTGAGCTCTGCCACCTCCTGAGCTTTCAGGTCTGCCAGCTTTCTATCCATTTCTTCCTCCTCATCATCATCCTCATTTTCCTCCTTTTTCGTCTGAGGTTCGTCTTCCGAGTCCATGCCTTCCTCATCTGAGCTTAAACTAAAAACCAGGCAGAGTGGTTAGAAATCCTCTCAGACACGTTTCATCAAAAACCCATTTCTTAGTGTTTACCTGATCTCCTGGTCGAGTTGTTTGGCCTCCTCCTTCAGCTTCTTTGCCAAATATCTTCGAAGCTTTGCCCTCCAGCTCAGCAGCAGACTGTGATATACACAAAAACAAACTTAATGCTGCAGCAGAGGGAAAAGAAATTGCTGCATCACCTCATGTTGCATTTCAATAGAGACAGCATCCAATAGCTTTCTCATTCTAAGGTGAATTAGTAGAAAAGATCAGACAGTTTATGGTTTTAGGCTTGAAACTGACTCTGCAGGTGATCCCTTTCTGAACCGTAGGCTCCATTTTCAGGCTTATTTTCTACAAACCATACAATTCACCATTTAAAACATTTCCAGATATTTTAAAAAATAACCAAGAAATATTAAAATTTCACTACAGGCATTCGTCAGGTTCAAACTCTCCTAAAAATCCCAAACGGTGCAGAGCTAAAGCGGGCTTCTTTTTTGGCAGTGCGGAAAACGGTAATTTAACTTTTATGGCATCGTAAGATCCTCTGGTAAGATAGAAAAAAATAAACTTCAATATCGGGACTGGATTGGTCTAAAAAACTAAAATAATTCACTGCATAATTAATGCACTGATTTCACCAAAACCCAAATAAGCAAAAAATCTAACAAAATGTCTGAACATTTAACCCAAGCATGATTGAAGAAATGTTCATCCAGTTTAAAAATAAAAAGGTTCTAAAGGTCAAAACAAAGGAGATCGTTTTAATTATTACTTTTTTAAAACAAATCAAGTTAATCTGAAAAAAAATTCATATAAAAGCTCTCTGGGTTATGGAAAAAGAGCACCGATTGTGAAGATAAACTCTTAATTTCCGGCACTTTCAAGACTGTAAGACCTCAGCAAAGGGATCCAACCCGTGTCCAAAAATCACAGCCTCTAATATGCAAGATACTGAAAAATCAACTGGTCATTAACACCCACTTCAAGATAGTATTTTCGTACATATAAAAAAAACTAATATATATAAAGATGCTATCTCAACAAACTAGTTGTTTGGCGACATGTGTTTTTGTTTAAATAGCATCATTTTTTGCAAAACAACTTTATTACAAAGCAAAGAACTAAATGAAATGCTGAAATGAAAGGTTTTGGCCCACTCGATAATTCACAATAACATTTATTCATCTTAATTATGGCTTCAACAGCAGAATCCATCATCTACGTTGTGCAAACTCAGCACCCACCGGAGCTCTTTGCGTCCCAGAACTTTGATATCCCGACAGCACTCCTTTATTTCATCGGTGGTCGCAGAGTGGGATTCCAGGTGTGGATTATCGAATTTGATCTTAAAGAGAAGAAAGAGCTTGAATTAGAAACCTGGTTCTCCTGTAAAACCTTAAAGCAACATCATGCTTAGCCACTAGGGAGCGCTTTGTCTGTAACTTCCATGTTCCCTTCCATGATGGCAACTGGCAACACTTCACTGTGACAAGATTGTTCAGTCACCATCAGTGTTATTGAATCTGTTAGCAGATCCCTTTGGATTAGCTGATTATTGAGTTAGTTAAAGATAAAGCCACAATTATCCTTTATCAGATAATAAAATATGTCTATTCAGGTTAGAAGATCAATATGCACAAAGTAATGGATACTTACCTAAACAATCATTTAATATATACAAAATTAAGCTAATATTAGGGTAAAGTCATTCAGTGTTGTTTAAATAAACCAGAGGCTCCAAGACACTTACTTAATTATATACACATACACACAGTGGGTAAGGAAAGTATTTAAAACCCTTTACATTTTGCACTGTTTCATTGCAGCCATTTCGTAAATAAAAATTCCTCATCTTATTTCTCATTAATGTACACTCAGCCCCCCATCTTGACAGAAAAAAAACAAATGTAGAAACTTTTACAAATTTATTAAAAAAGAAAAAGTGAAATATCACATATCTACTCAGACCCTTTCCTCAGTATTGAGTAGAGGCACCATGTTGAGCTAGTGTAGACATGAGTCTTCTTGGGAATGATTCCACAAGCTTTTCACACCTGGATTTGAGGATCCTCTGCTATTCTTCCTTACAGATCTTCTACAGTTCTGAGAGGTTGGATGGTGAGAGTTGCTGCACGGCCATTTTCAGGTCTCTCCAGAGATGCTTATTTGGGATTAGGTGAGGGTTCTTGTTGGGCCAGTAAAGAATGGTCAGAGTTGTTCCCAAGCCACTCCTTGTTATTTTAGCTCAGGGTCATTGTTTTGTTGGAAGGTAACCTTCGGCCCAGTCTGAGGTCCCTAGCACTCTGCAAGAGGTTTTCCTTCAGGTCATCTCTGTACTTTGCTGCATGCATCTTTCCTTCAATTGAAACCCGCCGTCCTGTCCCTGCAACTGAAAACCACCCCATAGCATAATGCTGCCACCACCATGTTTGACTGTTGGGATTGTATTGGCAGGTGATGAGCACACACCTCTTAGATTTAAAGCAAAAAAAGTCCAATCTTGGTCTCATCAAACCAGAGAATATTTGTTCCTCTTTCTGAGGAGAGGGTTCAGTGAGGCCACTCTGCCATAAAACCCTGACTGGTGGAGGGCTGTAGTGATTGTTGACTGAACTTTCTCCCATCTCTCTAATGAATCTCTGGAGCTCAGTCACATTGATCTTTGTGTTCTTATTCATCTCTCTCACCAAGGCACTTCTCTTACAACCGCTCAGTTTGGCTGAACAGCCAGGTCTAGGAAGAATTCTGGTTGTCCTAAACTTCTTCCATTTAAGGATTATGGAGACCACTGTGCTCTTAGGAACCTTAAGTGCTGCAGAAATTGTTTTGTAACCTTGACCAGATCTGTGCCTTGCCACAGTTCTTTCTCTGAGCTCCTTGGGCAGTTCCTTCAAGCTCATGATTCTCATTTGCTCCGACAAGCACTGTGAGCTGTAAGGTCTTATATTGACAGGTGTGCCTTTCCTATTCAAGTCCAATCAGTCTAATTAAACACAGCTCAGGGTTTATACATGGATGAGTAACTCTTATTTAATGCTTTTTCATGCTCTTAGAAATAATCTTAATGCCATCAACAAGTACCCATATATTGGTACTTGTTGATGGCATATATATGTATATTTGCATTTTCCCCCCCATTCTCTAGCCTTCTCTGTCTCAAGCTTCTTTTCCGAAGCCATTTTAACGCCACGGTTATCAAATTTAATTAATTTTAATGCCAATTAAGGCCTTAAATTAAAAAATAATAATTTAATGATTTTTAATGACCCGCGGAAACCCTGATAGCTGGACTCTAATGAAGCAGCAGAACCATCTCAAAGAGAAGAAATGGACATCATGTGAGTTAAATATGAGTCAAAGCATAGAGTCTGAAAACTTATGTCCATTTGATATTTCAGTTTTTCTATAAATTTTCCAAAAAAATCTACATTTCTGTTTTTTTGTTAGGATATGGAGCTGAGTGTAACATAAATGCGAAATAAAATGAACTTTTTGGATTTTACCAAATGGCTGCAATGAAACAATGAGTGAAAAAGTAAAGTGGTCTGAATACTTTCCATACCCACTGGATATACAGCATATAATTCAACCTTCTAGGAAATCATAAAAACTTTAAGGGCATTCTAGACCTTGATATAAAAACATACCTATAGATGAATTTATTATAAACTTGGGCCCATAGGTAAAGCATTTAAGTTAGCCTCAGAACTAGCATTAAAGGGCTTTTTGAAAACATTTTGCCATTTAGATCAGCCCTGCTTCTTGATTTAAAGAACCGGGATTTTTTCAGTCTGGACCGCAGCCTGACACCAAATTTAAATCAAAAGCATAGAATGTGATCATATATCATTAGAAGCAGCTCTAACACGCTTGAATCGAACCCAAGAACGATTTGTAAACCAATAATCCAGTTTAAAACTACAGTTGTGTTTGAAAGGAAATGTTGAGTCAGACTTCTGCACCTGTTGACAGGTATGTTTGTTCACCGATTCTGAGCAAGGGATTTTAATTTGTCTGGGACAAACATCTGGTAATTTAGATGCTTCTTTTGTAAAATATAAAAACATCTGGAAACTGTTATTGTCACACAAAAACAGTGGAAGTAAAATTCATTTTCTAAAAGTTTTATATAGTATTTAACTGTTACTGTTATATACTGTAGGTTATAATACTATTTATCCACATGTGGTGAGACTGAAGTTAATTATCTTACCTCGCTGGCTTTTCCCAGAAAGTCGACGGGGTTTTCGGCCTTCAGAAAGGCGGTCACAGTAAAAGAATGATAAAGTGTCAAATCGCCATCCGTGTATCCCTCCGCCTGTAATGCATAGACTGCTTGGTCAGTTTCAGATAAAACATCACGGATGATCAGCTTCCCTTTATATTACAGATTTGCCACATAAACAGTAAATAATGGTTACTTAGTTGAATGAAAATGAATGAAAGTGTAAACTGGGCTTGCCTTTGGCTTCTTGACAGGAACCAGCTCCTTCACAGTCTTAGCCTGTACTTCCACCTCTTTGAAGGCATGCTTGGGGTCAAAAAACTTATTGTCGATTTTGTCAGGGGCAACATAACCTAATCAAAAGAAAAACCTGTTACATGTGTGTACACATATTTTCATAGACACTCATTGGTCTGAACAAAATTAGAATGTTCTTTAAATCATGTCATAAAGTAACTCAACCCAAGATTAGCCATCAGTCTGAATATTTTAGACTGTTTACAGAACGTTAGATTAGATGAGAAGGCTGTCGAGGTGCACCCTATTGATAAAAATACAAACAAAAATCACCTAAGAAATAATATTTAGTTGCATCTGTAGCTGCTTCCTACCTTGGCAGACAACAAAGATTTCTGCCGACTCATTTCTGGATGCTTGAGGCTTGGTGGCCTGCACCTTTTTGAAAAACTGCTGGAAGATCCAAAGAAGAGGTTGATAATCTTTGGAGCGGAAAACTTTAGTGATGAAAGTGCCCCCTTTGGTCAGAAACTCACAGGCCAACTTCAAAGCCATGAGGGTCAGATGAGCTAAGGAGGAAAATAGATTATTTTTTCCCAGTTCAACAGCAACAAAACGGCATCATATCATTGGCTTACAGAAATATTTACCCTGAGAAAAGGCATCATGTTGCCAATTGGTTCCCACGTTTGGAGCTCCGTCGTTTAACACCACGTCTGCTTTCCAAGTTTGAAGCTCCTTGCGAAGAGCCTGAATGTGAAACAAAAGGCACCTCAGACAAACAGACTCCAGTTTCCCTGACACAGTCTGACAGTTTCTCAGCAAACGGTGACTTCCAGCTGTACATTACAAGTTGTTCAGAAGTGAAATGAACTCAAAGGGATCCTCACCTGTCGGCATTTTTCTGTTGTGATGTCTTCTTGCAGAGTCACCACGCTAGGAATGGGTTTAATGGGGACCAAGTCCACACCTGACAGGAACACAAAACATCAAAACAATTAATTAAAAATGAAAACCTTTAAGACACATTTCCCTTATTGGATATAAGAGTTGTAACACTTAACTCACCAATGATCAGACTTGAAACAGGCATAAACTTAGATGCTACCTGTAACCTAGATAGAAAATAGTAAATCATTATTAGTGAGATTATTCAGTTTTATACATTTTACTAGATGCAATATTATGCTCTTATGTTAAAAGTTTGCTAAACCTACAATATGACCTATAAACAACAATACAACCTATAAAATGTTAACTTGAGGTGTTTATTATCACCTATGAACATATAATAAATAGTTACATCTAAACCAATGTAAGCATAAACTTGTCACAGGTTCCAAAATCATGTGTAAAAAACGTTACATTAATAAATAATGTTAAATTAATGATGTTTAAGACTGTAGATAAGAGACTAATAATGAACAGGCTCACCATCCTCCAGGAGCAGCACATAGATCCACCAAAGCTCTCGCTTTTTGCAGAAACTGGAATTTACGGTTTAACTGGATGAGTTTGAAGGAAGACCGAGATCGATAACCTGAAGGCCGCAACAAAGAAATATGTTCATGTTTACTGTTTTTATGTAAGGCTTTACTGGGAGCCAATGCTAATACAGAACATGTAGCTAAAAGTAGCCGACTGTTTTCCTCTCTAACGCAACGTTACCTGTTTCTTTTGCAAGATGGTAGAATTTATCTTTCCTCGTCTTTCCGACTTTTGACTTCTTCCCCATCTTGGAATCGGTGGGTTAAAACTGAACTGATGCAGAAAAGTCACGACTGATCCAAACTCATGAAAACAACACGTGTGAGCGAATGTCCCTGCGCATATCTTTAGCGTCACACATGAGCGCTGCCTCTTCTTCTTCTTTGCCTCTACTTTCAGTCAGAGGACTTGGCGCCATCTGCTGTTAGCTGTGCAGAATGCAACCTGATATCTTCTTAAAAAAAAAAATAAAAAAAAAAGTCAGGGACAATGCCCCTGAACTGACAGAATAGGGTGGTGGATCAGTGAGCATTTTCAGACCTAAGGGGATCATATTTCTCAGTCTCCATAGGAAAGTCTATGCCAGGGTGCTGGAGAAGGGAGTCCAGCTGATTGTCAAACCTTAGCTTGTGGAGGAGCAGTGTCGTTTTCCAGTTGGTGCCCAGTGGGGGCTAATCTAGAATTAGGGAGTCGGGGACCCTTTACTAGGGGCCACCTCGTCTCTGTACAAGCAGAGCAGAAGTGTGGTGTGCATTGCTATTTTGAAGTTGGACTTGCTCCCTGCGTTTGTTGTATTCTGGCAGGGCTGTCCTCTGTTGCTGCTCCTGTTCATAATCAGAACTTTCATGAACAGGATTTCTAGGTACAGCCAAAGGCGGTCTGGCAAAGCTCTCAAATTATCTTGAGAGCCTATCTTGACTGGCCTAAGAGCACTTTGGCTACCCCGAGCAGAGCTGGAAAAGGTGGAGAGAGTGAAGTCTGGGTGTATGTGCTGAGACCGCTGCCCCTGGGACCATGTCCCAGATAAGCAGAGGACAACATGAGTAAAAATACAGGAACAAGTTCTTTATTAAGAATTGCAATGCTTCTAGAGAGTTTAGTTTGAACATATTTGATGTAAGGCTTCCAGCAGATTTATTCATTTAGTTTTTACCACATTTATTAAGACATTTACATCTATATTTTCTTTATAATTTCCAGAAGACATTGAAGGTAGTTTTTTCCAAATTCAAGTACAAATAGTTTTTGACCACCCAGCTTTTGAGCTTATTCATCTCTGCTGTGGTATCTTTCAAGAGCTGCCGTATTCTCTCACTTGTACAAAAAATATTTTTATCAACTGCAAATAAAACGTGTACTATATTCAAAACCTTACATGTGTAATTTATGTAGAAAATAAACAATTATGGGTCACAAAAGTGTCTTGGGGGATATCACGAGCAGTGTCCAGACATGATGACTGATAATCTCCTATCTTCACAAATTTCTATCTGCTACTTAGAGTATTTAGCTCTCCATCCACTCCAGAAGCAACCATGTGCTCTAGAATGCTTTAATTTCCTGATAAATATGTATCAGGAATTCATAGGGTGATCAGTTGGGTCAAGTGATTTTTTTATCTCAACAAACAGAGCAGTTGTAAATGTCTCCTTATCTTGGGAGCTGGTGAATTATCTCTATCAATTCCAGGGCTGCCAACGCTGTGGATCTCTTTGATCTAAATCGTCATACTGACTTTCAGAAAGTAGTTTGTGTTTATCAATCATATTTCCCATTCTGCTCATAAAGTGATTTTCGGAAATCTTGGAAAACTGTAAAAGCAGAGAATCTGACATGGTTTTGTTAATTCTTCTTACCCACATGCAGAACTGACTCTCAGAAGACAAAAAATTACAGTTAGGAAGTTTAATGATACAGCATAAATAAATATGCAACGGTGATTCACGTCAGGGTGGAAATGGCGATGCGGAAAGCCAGGGGTTCTGGAATGGATACACAAGTAAACAGGGGTCTTGAAGATGACTTGTTGAATTTTGAACCTTGCTTACTAAAGATCTTGCAGATAATAGCTAGGGGGAAGTTAGAGGATTGTGGGGTTCAGGGTTGTCTTTTTAGAGTCTTGATCCTTGGTTCTTGCAAAGGCAGCAAAGAGATACTGTAAAAATACATATACATTTTTCACTTTATAGTAATATAAATATATATAGAGGGAGTAAATTTATTACATTACCTTATAAATACATTTATTTTCAAAATAGAAATTATTTCATCACTTTAAATTAGGCATTTTAAGATTCAATTGTATATTTACTGTAATATTTGAACTGATTAAAATCTAATGTACCATCCAAAATGTTATATATCTACATATTTCATGTATTTATTTGATAGGACCTTCACATATCTGTATTTCATAATGCATTTTTTTCTTGCCATATTCCCAAATGATCAAATCACAGTGTTTGTGGAAATCATTGTGTGTTTGAATGCACAGAGCAGATCTTCACAGAAGATGAAAATTCATTTGCATCTGAAATTCAGCAGACAGCGATTGCAAACCTTATTTTGTGTGTGTTCCTTCATTAATGTGCAGATTATATTCTGACAGCCAAATTGTGTAAACTAATTGATCGAGGATATGTGAATGTAAACAACAGACAAATTAAGCATTCTCATGTTTCATTTTATTTTTTTACTCTTTGTTTTAGCAATTAAAAATAGGCTACTTAGAAACATGTTAATTTTGTAAAGTGCTCTATAAATATGATTGGGTTTATTAGATTAGATATTCTATTATTTAAGGCTATAAGTGCTTTTTCTTAAATATTTTGCATCATTTATACCTCATTCCCATTACTTAGAATCCCATCTTGTATTTAATTGGACTGTCAACTGCTTGTAGAACAAGCAATCTGCTCATTAATGTACAGAAGAGGATTAGGGCCACAGGGAAAAGAAAAAAAAGTTAACTGATTTGTAAATTTTATTTCAGTTTAGTATGGGGAAAAAGTCAGAATTCTGACTTTTTTCTCAGAATTCTGACTTTAATCTCAGAATTCTGACTTTTTTCTTAGAATTCTGACTTTTTT
>NW_015151840.1:67475-144105 GCF_000732505.1 Cyprinodon variegatus | reverse complement strand
TGGGACCTTCACATATCTGGTTTTCATAATGCATTTTTTTCATGCCATATTCCCAAATGATCAAATCACAGTGTTTGTGGAAATCATTATGTGTTTGTATGCGCAGATCTTCACAGAAGATGAAAATTCATTTGCATCTGCAATTCAGCAGACAGCGATTGCAAACCTTATTTTGTGTGTGTTCCTTCATTAATGTGCAGATTATATTCTGACGGCCAAATCGTGTAAACTAATTGATTGAGGATATGTGAATGTAAACTACTTATGTAATTACTTTTATTTTTAGCAATTAGAAATTGACTAGTTAGAAATATGCTAATGTTGAAAAGTGTTCTATAAATATGATTGGGTTTATTAGATTAGTTATTTTATTATTTAAGGCTATAAGTGCTTTTTCTTCAATATTTTGCATCGTTTATACCTCATTCCCATTACGTAGAACTCCATCTTGTATTTAATACGACTGTCAGGTGCCTGTAGAACACGCAATCTTCTCATTAATAGGTGGAGCCTAACTGGTTTGAGTTTTTTTTGTTACATGTACAGAGTAGTCTTGCTGGACCTACTGAAAAAAATGCATGAAATCTATGAAGATCAGGCACTTAGTGTTGTGCAACCCCCCAAGAGGGGGGCTGGCCTCTCATTTCAGGAACCCCTGCCCTAAGGGACGGGTTAAGAGCACTTATTTCCACAATGTGGGACTATAAAGGGATATTTAATGTCCTTCCTAAAATGTTTGATTAGAGAAAGTATTTTATGAAGGTAGCTGACAAGCTATTTATGCGTAAACTGTCCATAAATCTTATCTTTACAAGAACTACACAACAATCTGTGTTCAGGTATTTTTTGTTTTTATATTCTTTAATTGGAGTTGCATGAGCATTAGGGAACAGCAGCCTATAGTGTAGATCAAATTTTAAAAAGGCCTATTCCTGGACCGTGTGTTGATCAGTCCCAGGACAGAGAAGGCACTGGCTGCTGCCGTCACCAGACTGATGGCCCCAATGGCCCGTGAAGCCTGCAGAGAAGAGAAACAGGATGTGGAGTCAAGAAAAGAAATAAAAAAAGACCACAGGATAGAAAAAGTTAATCAGTCATTATGTAATATGTTCAAAGTGTTAACAATGCTCTGATGGCACATTAGAAAAAAGCAAAGCAAACAGTCAGAGACCTGCTCCGAAACCCCCTCCCCGTAGCGCAGTAGGGTGACAAAGTGTTCACAGTTGCTCCCAAGCAGGTCATAGGACACCTCCTGGTCGATGAGGACTTGAGCTCGCTGGATGATCTCGTAGACAGGCAGAGGCGTGTGGTTGTCATCGTACTTGTTGTTGACTCGATACGAATCGTTTCCAACCACCTCCTTCAGCAGCTGCATGCGCACCACAGCCTTCCTGCTAAATACAGACTTGACGCTGGACATGGCTGCTGCCTGACTCTCATCTGTGTGAGACAGTTCTTGCTTAGGATCAAGACGAAATAATGGAAAAATCCTATTTGAAGTAAGACTTAGACAGATTTTATTTTGTGATTTTGTACACACAAGTGTAAGCAAAAAGAAATTTCTTTAAGTAAAGCTCTATAGACTATTTCATTTTTTAAAATGCAGTTATACATGCAGAGATAAAATAGTATCTCTTTAAGCTTAAAAAACAAATTAAAACAGTAGAATCAAATTGTGTCCTTTACCAACAGAGGTAGAGAAGGAAACATGGCATTGCTTTATACTGTTAGAGGACGGTTTAGCTTGGGATACAAGTTAAGATTAACAATAAACAGATGCAGTTTGTTTTGTTAAGGTTTACACTGCATTCATTTTCATCTCTATATATTAATACATATCAGGAAAGCCTTTTATCAGATTTCCCCCTCTAACTTTTTACCATCTCTGCACCAAACTTCTTTTTTGCAACATAGCTCAAATTCAGTCAAATAGTATGCAGAACTGTTGCACACAAAGTATCCCATCTTGCTGCATATCACTGTATTGTTTACTGTCTGTTTTCCTGTAGGAAGGGCAGCCTCTGCCCAAGTTTCTGCTTTTTTGTTGCCTGTGACGAGTTTTCTAGTGCACAAATTTATTGTTTTGCATCTACTTTAACAAGTTTATTGATTCTTGTGTTTGCTGTGTCCTACTCATGTGTTTTGTTCTTTTTACCTCCTTCACAAATAGGTGCCATGTTGACAGATTCTCCTACCTGAAGATTGCTGCAGTTCCTCCAGAGTTACCATGAGCCTGTTAGCTTCTTCTTTGATTATAACCCTTACCAGGCCTGTTTGCACACCTTTAAAAGTGTCCAGCTGCTATGCTCCATTCAGTGTTCAATTTGTCATGAAAATTGGTAATAAACTGAACAGTCCGCCATAAGTTTTTAAAATTTCAGAATTAATTATTTTACAACTAACTCTCCTTTAAACTCCACAACTTTAACTCCAACATGTCTGCTTTTTTCTTTAAGTCTGCAAGATGCCATTTTTTCCTCTGTCTAGCAAACTTCTAAGGCCTTTGCAGAACAGCTATGTTTATGCTCCGATAACATTTCACACACTGTATTTGTTTAATCACTTCTAAAATAGATTAGTTATGTTGTTTTTTTTTATTTAGAGGGAAAAAAGGGACAACTAAGCTCATAAGGAAACCACAGATTTAACTTTTTGTTTTCTAAAACTATTGATAACCGCATATCTATTTCATTTCACAAAGAATTCATGATTTATCCACGATCTTTCTTTAGAACTTTTTTTTTTTTTTTTTTTTTTCATTTAAGAACTCCACTGCAGAACTATGTCAAAATTCATGGATGAAGAGCAGAGTTGCATTCAGGTAGAATTAAGAACAGTGGGAATGGAAATTTTCTACAAACCGACAGGAGTTAAGTTGATAATGTAACCATCTCCCAGGTAGAGAGCCCAGTGCTGATAGGCTGGTCTGAAGATTTCAATGAGGTCACCAGGTTGAGGGTCACCAGAGGGTTCTGAAAGCTCAGGGTCATTAGAGGCCATCTAATGCACAGAGAACAAAAAAAAAAAAGAAGATTGTTCTGCTGTTTACCTTCAGCAATTATCCCTATGAGTCACAAAGACTTGCTAAATCTATAAAGAATAATTTGAATATGACCTTTTTCTAAATTCTTTCTTCAAATATATGACTTACATATGACAAATACAAATTATATGACTTACATTAAAAAAACATTTGATATCTGAGAATTAAAGCTGTTTGTCACATTTAAAAACATAACATAGCTGAAAAAACCTGTGTTTATATGAGCAGATATTCAGTTTACTTACAGCAGAGTTTGGTCGTTGTTTATCCATCCCACATCATGCTTCCACAAATTCTAGGGAAAGATGAGAATAGGAAGGTTTTTTTTTGTTTGTTTTTTTTTCTCCATTTTCAAATTTTGGTTGTAAATCTTAACAAGATTTTCAACAAGTAAAACAAGAATCCTCACTTTTTAATCCATTTTAATTTTTTTTTATTATACACAAATAAAGAAATTACCCAAAACCCATTGTAAGAGAGAATGCTAGATAAAAAGGACAGCATGGAAGGCTCATACATACAAAACACAGCAACTCACTCACATACAGAAACACACACACAATACACACGAGCTCTGATGTCACCTGGGCTGCTACAATAGCACCAACACAATGTGGAAACTGACAGAAACATGTTTAAATTTAGCTTGTTTGACACTGCAAGAAGAGCCTTAAATCATTTTGGGTGATTTCTTCAGGTTATTCACATTAATATGAGAGACAATAATGAGCAAAAATTTGGTGATTAAAGAAATGAGCTTGGAACAACGTTACAAATGAAAGCAGAAGGAATTTATATCTTCCAGGGGGAGCTGAATCCCATTATTAATGTATACTAAAGAGAGCACAAAAAAGGACCATGAATCATTTATCAAAGCATAATACCAGCAGCTCTAGAATGTAATTTACTGATGTAAAAACTGAACTAGGTACATATAAACTAGAAGTATGTATATGATAATAATTAACCTTAAAGGGTAAAGGTATAAATGTCATACTTACTCAAACACCAGTAGTTTTTTCTTTCTCACCATCTTAATTCTCCATCTTAAATCCACATCAAACAAGAAAATCCACAAAAATTCTGAAGAGTGTTGCAAAGTTTTTTAGGAATAGAATCGTTTGCTGTGTTTTCTGAAAGTTAAACTCGAAGGCAGAGGTTTCTGCTGTAGCCTGCTCAGTATTCACAGCTCTGACTGACTGCGGTTCCTGCCACCGCTGCTTAGTTTTGTCTCACACACACACGCACACACACACCCACACACACATGCAGACACATGCAGACAAACAGCCTTTGTTTGCATAACTTTTGGGGACATTTTATTGACTTACATTCATTTAATATGGCCTAACCCAGACTCTTACCTTAACCATTAGCAACATTTACCAAAAATTAATCTAAACTGAATTCAAACCCCAGTCCTAAGCATAACCCCAACCAAAAGAGGACAAATTTACCATTTGGGGACTCCTTATTGTCCCTATTTGGATCAGTAAATCCCCACAATGGGGATATTGGACAATAGACTGCCCCCGACTGAAGCTCAAACAAACGCACACAGACACACATAGATAGACACAGGCATACAAAGTGCTGACCACAGTGCTAGTTTAGTCTAAAAAGGAATAAAGCATGTGGGAAGGAAAAATTAAATTTGTAAAAAATAAATTTTCAAACAAATAAATTGATTACTGTTTTTATTGTAAATTATTTTTATTAATTTTTAAAATATTATTAGGTCTTTGTTGATTTTTAATGTATAGTTTGCTTTTATCCTTATTTAAAAGTGTTTCTTTTCTTAAAATATTTTTAATTTAAATTTATTTTAAATTTTGCCAAATAGAAAATCATACTGACTCCAAGAAAGTAGCATCCTTTCATCTAGGCAGGTGAATGAAATGAATAATCAGACCAGTCATCAGTTCCAAAATCATGACACTAATATGCCACAATTAGCATTTTAAAATCATATGTTCCTGTATGGTTTGAATTAAATTTTAGTAAGGAAATACAATCTGTATATTTAAGACATATATACGACATATACTATATCATTTTGCAATATTGATGCACTTTCTCAGTACCAAAGTTTCTGGTTCAAATCCAGGGCGTGGCTCCCTCTGTATTAGGATTCTATGCTCTCATAAGGCCTGTGCGGTCCAAGGATTTTTCAGACGCCCCAGTCACTGTGATCTAAAATTTATTAGGGTACAGAATGTTCTTATAAATTTTCTGCAGAAATTCAATTTGTTCTTGATCATCTCTCAGCTTTTTGAATATTTCATCTTGAAGTTCCGTATGACTTCAAATATTTCCCTTTGGGTGATAAATCCAGTTCGCCTTGTTAAGTTTACATGTTTCTTAAAAAGATACAGATGTCTAAAACACTTTCATGAAAGTTATTTAGAGAGAATGAACTTTGCAGCCTTCTACTGCCCTTTTTTCCTATATTTCATGTAGAATTTAGTTCTTCACATTAGTGGAGACAGTATGAGAGAGGGGGAGAGACATGTGGCAAAGGACCACAGGTCGGATTCAAACCCGGGTCAGCCACGTCATGGGTTGTTACATGGGTTTTGCACTGCACCACCTGCACGCCCAGTTCTTGACATTTCTCATGAAAATCTATATCTCTGCTGTTTCTCCTTTTATCAAGTGTGCAGATGTGCTAATTTAAACCAGTTGAAGTGGATTGAAACTATTTGCATTTACTCATTTACGTTTTTTTTTTTTTCACATAATCTTACTCCACCAAACTGTTTTCTTTTGCTTGAGTGAATTTCATAACAAAGTAATACTGCCTGTGTTTAAGTGCAGTTCCTGGTTTCTCTGCACACCAGGAATTACTTCACTCAGAAACAAACAATTGTGTTTTAATTAGAAAATGAATTGACAGACACACTTGTCTGTGTCTTGTGAGACTGGTGAGTCAAGTGATTAAAGGGTGAACAACAGTATTTACTGCACTATTCCAACATGTAGAAATTACTGTAGGTTTTGGCTTAGATAGGTTTATGTTGAATCTGTGATATGGATATTTTTGTTTCTACTGTCCGTTTGATTCATTTCAATAGATTTACTATTATGTATATTTACTATTATGCACATTTAACATGTTATTCTTATGCAAGAACCTTATGTCTTATTATGTAAGATCTAGAATTATTATTTAATTACAAAACGAGTAGTGAGTTTTCAGTAGCCGTTTCACCAAATAAGTTTTTTTCCCCTTCTGACAATATTTTTGCATGTTTACTTTTTATTTCTACTTAAGTGAAAATATATTCTGGTAGTGCCACTCTTAGTTCAGTAAAAGTTTTTAGCTTACCTAGCCAGCTCTGGTTTTAACACTGTTTCTTAAAAAACACTTTCATGTTTCAAGCTATTCCAGCTCTTATCTTCAACAGCTTCACACCTGCCACTAATACTGTGGGAATAACAAGAAAGAGTAATTGGTTAAAAGATTAGAAAAATGCCACTGTCCTTTGGAGACAGTGGCATTTTGAGGGTGGTAATTTTTTGAGGAAGTGTCAGGGGATCACCAAAGTATAAGTTAATTTTGTGCTCTAAGTGGCAATTTGACCTCAATGTTCTTTACGGTTACAGTACGCTATTATTTTCCCTAATTATTTTTTCTTTTTATATAAATGTATGTAAATAATTGATCAAATTAGTAACTAAACCCACATTGTCATTAATTACATTCTTCATATGCCAATGTTTAACTCAGTCTTTTTCTGCAGCAGTGAAAACTGATGTGACCTTTGTGAACTTTTGATTACTGTAAGTCACATGGTAAAGCCTGCATGACTTTGTTCACAGATTGGCTACAGCATGTAGTGGGTCATCGCCTATTCGGGCCACCGTAGAGAAATATCATCAAGTGGGATTAGACTTCATAAAGGAAATATTAACACTGAGAATTTCAAAATAAAATAAGCTTTATTCACACACAAAAAACATCTTTAGCAAATACAGGTTGAAAAATACTTTAGTATTAATAATATATTAATGCTATTGAAAGTAAATTAACTCAACCTTAAATTGTAAAAGATGTATAACAAATAAGAGAATACATCTATCAAGGTTATGCCAATGCCAAAACTGTATAAAGGAACAAGTTTATTTACACAAAAATATAATTTTATAGAATTTATCTTTCATTATATGTCCATGAAAGAGCTCAGACCTCTGTGAAGAACATATTTCTTGTGAAATATGTTATACTTGGACAGGGTACCTAAAGACAGTGAAAATCACCATTACAGCAGCTTACAAGTTGCTTTGGTTACAACAAATGTAACCAATCAGTGGATGTTTGTTAGCATAATTATCATTGAAGATGTGTGAGTTTATTACACCTTGGTATTGGCTGCCTGTTGTATTTCAGAACTGATGTTTTAATCTCATTAAGACAGTTCCTTTGTCTGGATATACAGTTATAATCTACATTTTGTACGTGGCAAAGATTTGGAAATGGAATGAGAGCTGTGTCCTTCAGCTAAGAACGAAGTGTAATATTTTTAAGGCTGGAGTCATGGATATCTAATCATCTGCTAACGTGTATGATGTAAAATAAGATGATGTGGCAGACTGGAGATGTATAAAATGCCTTTTTAACTGTTAATTGGGGGCCACTTCCTGAGAGGTGAGCAGCTGCCATTCTGTAATCTCTAAACAATTTATCTGATCTGAGTAAGGTTACAATTTCTATCAAAATCTGTTGTCATGTCTCCTGGATATTTAATACAAATAAGTTATGAAGTGTTATTTAAAGAGTTTGTCCTGAGTGATCTCTTTTCAGGGAAAGAAACGGAGAGATAGAACATCAAGGTGCATACACAGAACAATCTTTAACATGTTCTCAAGGATGTAAGGAACTTTGACTTTTCACACAGAATCATGATCTGGAAATTTTACATCTCATTCATGAGTAAAAACCAATGATAAAACACAATTTTATTTATAAAGCACTTAAAGGAATATTGTTGAGCTTTGGGCTGATAAGAATATGCTTTCTGTATTTTCTCAAAAGCTCCAATAAGCTTACCGGTAATTAAGACATGTAAAATATTTTAAAAACTCAAGCAATGAAATATGTTTGGTCGCATGCCAAGTGGTGTAAATGTGTTTGAAAGTGACCGAGGATGAGGCTTTAGTTTATGTTTGTTTAATTTTATTTGTTTTATCTGAGGCCTTCCCTCTCTTTAAAGTATTTCCCCCTTTTGATTAAAAGCAAATAAAGATAAATTCATTTTACAAAACAAAACAAACAAAAAAAGGCTTTCCAGCAGTACGTGTTTTATTACTAAAAAAAGGTTGCCTTGAAAAAAGAAAAAAAAGATTGATTGTGTGTGCTCTCAGTAGTTCAACGTCTGAGGGCTTTTAATTTGTAAAACATTTCCGGAAGTTCTATTTCCGGCATTTAGCTTGGCGCAGCGCTGGATGGATACAAACAGAAGGTTAGACAGGTTGACTGCAGCGACTGATTTCAGTGCAACGGCGAGACTTTTTGTGGTTGTCAGCGCAGAACATCTGGTTTTGTGTAATGTAAAGTGGGTCTGGTCCCGTTAGGACTGTGGTGAGGAAATATTTATACTTATTGCTAATGTTAACGTTGCTCTCACATAGTTAGCTTAACCCATGCTAGCACGATAGCGGCTCGGCTCGAGTTTGGTAATGTGTCTGTTAGCCGCTAGGAAAAGATACAAACACATATATATATATATATATATATATATATATATATATATATATATATCCTCTAATTGTGTATTTTTTCGTATTTAAAGCATTAGCTGGTTATGAAATAGCCGATTAAAAATGTGAACGTTCGCTTTTCCCCAGCGTGTGGGGCCACTGATTGACTTTAAACTAAATAGTAGGGCGAAGAGTTTAATGTGTACTGTCCTCGGAGTGTAAATCAACCTATTGTAACCTGTCATACCTCCAGATTGAACACCATGGCTGCCGCTCCTCCACTCAGGCGGACAGACTCAGCTCGAGGGGAGTTTTCCCCTCTAAAACACTTTGTTGTTGCAAAGAAGAAGATCGGCGATGTGTTTGAGCTGCTTCTCAACTACGTGAAAGAGACATCAGAGTTTGTTGAAGGTGGAAACATTTTTTCTCCTCTCATTCTTCAATCAGATCAGTCTGTAAGTTAATATATCCATCTGTTAAATTGTTGTGTGATTACAGAGATTCATGGGAATAAAGCTCTGGAGACCATCGCCACCAAAGAGCAGAAGGTGGAGATTCAGACATACTCTGACAAGCTTGCAGTCATTAAGGAGGTGCTGGCACGCAGACACATGAAGGTGGCTTTTTTTGGCAGGTATGTGCTTCACTCCTCACCTGAGGCTTGGTTTCCTGCTGTTCTTTACGGGAAGGATCTTTCTTACCTGCAGCTCTAACTTTGGGCGTAATTACTTTAAACTAGCCCGGGCAGTTGGGTTTCACTTTCACATCTAATCTGGTCAATTCCTCACCCTTCTACTCTTTAACAATACATTATATGGAGATATCTAGTTCAATATATATGGTTCTTTTAAAACTATATTGCAAGTGTCTGTATACTCAAAATAATGTAAAGGAAAAACAAGAAAGTCTAAGTCTAAGGGGGTGGGCCTCCAACTGTAGTATATGATTAATTTTCTTATTTTGTTTTCTGTTTTTTCTGGAAAATATTTCACAACTAATACGGCAACCACCAATTTCATGATTTAATAAACAAAGTTTAAAAGCTTTGTGCCAACCAGTTGTTTTTTTTTATAGGCATGCCTAGTATTAGTATTTTATTTTCCTACCTTCACAAATGTAAATATGTGTTATTCGTGAAAACCAACTAGGACATTTACTGGAACTGTGAGCCTTAGTCAGAAAGGGCTTAAAACTGAGCTTTTCATTTGTTGTAAAACAGTGGATGAATATTAGAGAAGCACCTTGTTCCCTCTGTTATTTTGTATGGTGTAATGTTATTGGATTTTTTTCTTTTTCATACCAAGCCACTGGAATCTTTTTAGAATGTTTTTGCCATTAAACAAGCGCATGTTAGTGCATTAGTATGCCTGATATTGGGGTCAACATCTGATGTAAACTGAAAACGGGCGATAATTAAATCTTATAGCAGAACAGGGATCCAAAACAAGGATCTGAATCAACACATAAAGGCTTTTTTAAGTTCAATCCAATAGAAAACATGTCGGTTCTGTTTAGCAAGAGGACTTAAGAGGGAAATCCTTATCCTGATGATTGAGAGATCAAAGATCCTCCTTTCTGTTTTCCTCAACTCTGTAAAATGACCTTGGTGAAATTACTGTTTAATTATATAATTTTAAAGATATTATTAACAGTATCTTTATGCCACCTTAACTTTATAAAGGTTATCCAGATCTCGCAGCCAACATTTGTTCAGCAGAATGATGGGTTCTGGAAACATATACTGTGTCAAAATAGCAGAAATATCAGGCATGTAAAAACTAAAACAAAACTGCTAAATTAGAAGTAGCCCCTGGATATAAAAATAACCAAAATATATGTTTTAGTCATATGTATATCTGTGAGGTGGTTTGCTCTACAGTTAGTCTGTTTGTACTTTATCTCCCTCTAGGACCAGTAATGGTAAAAGTACGGTGATCAACGCCATGCTGAGGGATCGCGTCCTGCCCAGCGGGATCGGTCACACCACCAACTGCTTCCTGAGTGTGGAAGGCACAGATGAAGACAAAGCCTACCTTAAAACGGAGGGTTCTGAAGAGGAGAAGAGCATTAAAGTAAATAAACCTGAGCTTTGTTGCTATCACAATTTTGTTTTGTATAGTAAATATATATAAACTCGTCACATTTTCATGACATCAGACCTATTGTATGTAGACCACAGACCAAGTTTAACACAAATCTAGGTTATAAGCCTTTCATTCTAACTGGGTTGGATCTGCTGCTGTTTTCTGCTTCTTAGACGGATACAAAGCAAGAGGATGTTAGGAATCCTTTTTATTGTGTTCACATAACCACAATCTGGAAAAATATAATAGGGGTAGGAGAAAAGTGGATTGAGTGATGATTTTGCAGTTGTGAAAGAGTTTGTAACAAAGTAGGTGAGGTTGATTTTTGATAAGGGATGATATGAGAGCTTTGCTCTTTTAGGAGCTTTAAGATTTTTCTGAATTTGATTTGTTATGAAAAAAAAAAACATTTAAGACAGTTTTTCTTTAAATCATGTAATAAAATGTAAATGGAACAGGGGAAAAGATGATATATAAAGTTTTCTTGTGTATCATCATGGAAAATGTGGACACTAGATTGCTATTTTCCTACTTTAACACCAGCTTTGTCCTAGTCTCATTACTTGCTTTCCCTTTGTCCTTGGACACCAGACATTGGTGGGAATCTCCACATGTCTGAAACCATGCAAAGCAGGCTGAGGGATGTTTACTGCAGTGTCAGGTGTCTAAAGTGGAAACGCCTACATACGATACCCTGTCCTCTTTCCTTTAACCTGTAAATGCAGACATAGCATGAAATGGATTTACCCCACTAGAAAAAAAAACAAACAAAATCGCTTCCAATGTCAGAATTTGGTCGATAAATACTTTTCTTTTTTTCCTGCCAAATATCATTGTTATAGTGGAGTTAAGGTTTTACCTAATATGCTTAGAATGTGGTTTAATGTTTGCTGTATTTTGAGAGGCTCCAACCTGGCCTATTATAGCCAAAACCAAATTCCTGTTTTATTTGAGCTCAAAGAATAAATATTTTTTCTGCATTGTCTTATAGAAAATTAATCATTTGATTTTTTTTTTTTATTTTATTTGTAAAGCAGTTATGAAGCAGCCTTCTGGTTTGTGGTTACAGCTATTTAATAATTTTCCAGAGATTCTTTAGACTATTGCTTAGCGCAACATCAGTTAAATATATGTCCATTCAAAGAGACTGCTGGCGAAAACTAGCTAAATTTAGTTAACTCCAGCATGTTTACTTTGTAAAATGTTGATTATTGTACCTTGTCAAATAAAGAAGATTTAGTCATCCTATCTCCTCCAATCCTTCTGCAGACTGTAAACCAGCTTGCCCACGCTCTTCATATGGATGAAAGCCTGGATGCTGGCTGCCTGGTTCGAGTCTTCTGGCCAAAGACCAAATGTGCTCTGCTTCGGGACGACCTGGTCCTCGTGGACAGGTAAGCTACCTGGAAAAATAGTTTAAATAGTTGGACGTTTTTTATTGCAAAAATGTAAAAACAAAAATTGGCCTTGTCTTTTTAATATGACACTTTTGACTCTTTAGCCCAGGGACGGATGTCACAACACAACTGGACAGCTGGATTGACAAGTTTTGCCTGGATGCTGACGTCTTTGTGCTGGTGGCGAACTCTGAGTCGACGCTCATGAACACGGTAAACTTCACACACCCGGCTTTCTGGATTTACAGTAGCTGTCTATCTGCTTTCATTCTGCTTGAGGCGTTAGGCTGGTTACGTAACCTTTAAAATCATTCATTATAAAATGTTTGCATAACTCCTTCCTGTGTTAAGCTGATGCCATCTTTAATAAATCTGTCATGTCATTGTGAGATATGCGAGATATGCCTTGGTTTAAAAAAAAAACAAAAACAGCATTGCTGTGCTGTATGCATTGCTTTTAGTGTTTGTTTGTTTTTTTCCCATTATTTTACACCTTGTTTCACAATTTTGGAAAAATGTAGGTTTAAATGATTTTGACCTACTGCATAGTTAAATTGAATAATTATTTACTGATTATTTAAAGTTTCTTTTTCCTTTGAATTTTAAATGGTTTCAGTTTGACCAGAAATGAAACAGTTAGTTGAATTTCCAAAGTAACTACTTTAGTTGTTTCCATTGCTTCTGTGCACCACAGTAGCCAGCATGTGTACTTTCCTGCACACTCTTAGAAAGGCCACACTTTCCTGTGTCTGTTCAGGCATTCATGCTATGTGAAGCTCAACAGAGTCACTCACGGAGCGCCTTCATCACGCTGCTGCTCTTAAAGAGAAAGCAACATTACGTTCTTACATAGGGTTTCCAGTGGAAATGAACCAAACCTTGGAATGAGATTTACGCATTTATTTTCTGATGTTTAACGGTGCTTGACAGGAACTTTTCTATTTATTTAAAGAAAATAAACAGTTTCTTTCTTCCCTGCTATCAGCTGCTTTGTTTACTGCAACGCAATGTTTAATTTCTCAATCCAGGAAAAACACTTTTTCCACAAAGTGAACGAGCGCCTCTCAAAGCCAAACATCTTCATCCTGAACAATCGCTGGGACGCCTCTGCAAACGAACCAGAGTACATGGAGGATGTGAGTTAAACCTCTCACACCAGAAGCCTCTTTAAACTATTAAATGTCATTTTACAATCTAAATTATAACGCATTATTTTGTCTAGCACCCTCATCCCTTACTATAAAGCGTTATACACCTCTTCATTTTTCCAGGTGAGGAAGCAGCACACGGATCGCTGCGTGAACTTCCTGGTGGAGGAGTTAAAAGTTGTGGAACGTGATCAAGCACCTGACCACATCTTCTTTGTTTCTGCAAAAGAGGTGCTCAACTCCCGTATGCAGCGAGCTCAGGGCATGCCTGAGACAGGTGAGCATAGAAAGTACTGCACATGCTGCTCCTATTGGTGCATATCAATTTTTCTTGTATTAGTTTGATTTATTTACTCACTGCAAAGGTTTATAAAGATAATATACAAATCTGTGCTATAAATAGAAAAGTGTCAATAGAGCAGTAAGCCAAATTGGAATTTTTATGATGGTTTAAAAGTTAAAATGTTAAGTCTCTAATAAAGATTAGTTAACAGTGTTTCTGAGGTTATACTTTCATCCAACAGGTGGCGCTCTGGCTGAAGGTTTCAAGGAGAGACTGAAGGAGTTCCAGACGTTTGAGCAAAGGTTTGAGGTATAAATAAAAATGAATATTAAGGATCTGACAGCAGGATTTGGCGCTGTAAAACTCTATATTTATGGTTTATTTGACAGGTTCTTAAATATATTAATTATTTTATAAAATAAACTTCTGTTTTAATATTGAAAAGATTCCAGTTTTAATACAGAGAAAGGGAATATAAGTTAATTTAAAAATGCCCTCTAGCTGTTTGGTAGAAAGGAAGGTTTCTATGCACTGATTACTAGGTGCCATAAAACACTTTTCCTCATTAGATAAATCTTAGAATATTTGGTTAAATCTTAAATCTCTGGTCTGTGACAGATTTCCTCTGTGGATTTTAGCCTTCATGACCTGATAGCTCCTCTTATTCAGCAGAGGCTGCTGCTCTGACAGATGTTGTCTTCTCCTTTATGTTGTTTTTTTTTTAGCCGTTTTACATGGCTCCACCAGTCACTGTGTCCTCACCTTCTTTCCTCCTTTCAAATGAGAACTACATGAGAGAAGCATAAACTGTACACTTCAGAATCATAGCAGGACTTTGAAGAAAACATTGTTAACCTCAGGAATTTATTATCTGTAAAAACTGTCAGTCAGTGGATCCAATGGAAAATATTTTTACTGCACCAGTTTATGTGACTGATTTAAAAATGCTCACATAAATATGCGACAGTGAAATAATCTGTTCCTATTTTTAGTTTTTTATTTATGTTTAATTTAGTCAGATGGAGAATAAATAAGGAACTCTGACCTTTTATATAGAAGGTACATAAACCATCAAATGTGTTGATCGGCCATTTGTTCTCCTCTGCAAACCTCCAGCCAGTTGGTGCTGAGAAAGAACCTTTTGGAGTCAGTTTTTATAATGGTGGAACAGCATGACATGAGCTCCAGTTTAGCACTGAACTGGTCAGTTTTTATTTACTTTTTTATTTCCAGTAGGCCCCCTTTAGGGGCCTTTTAGATCTGTGCCTGTTCTTCAATCTGCGTCTTCATTGCTGAAATCTAGATTCACTTAGGTGAGGTAAACGTTTATTTGGTTTTGTTTGATATTTTTTTTAGTTTTTTAGTTTAATATATTCATTTTACCTTATTAAAACCTTTTTTTAGCTGGAGACCTAAAATGTATATTTAAGGAAATTACTATTTAAACATTTTAATGCTTAAAATTCAATATATTTTAAATTTGTTGTGAACTAAGCTACAGCTTCTCTTAACGACATGGGTTGCAATTTTTCCTTCCAGCAGTAAGTTGTAAGCAGCAGCCACAGTGTTGCCTTCTAATATAGTAACATTTCAGGTTAAAAAGCATTGCAACAGTTTTTTTTTCCAATTGGTGAAAATGAAAATGTTTAATTTTGGATATTTTTTGGTTATTCATAACAAAAATGCATCCTAAATGGGATGGTTCACCATCAGCTTAATTAAATCAGAAGAGAAAGTATATTTAAAAAGAGATAAAAAATCTATGCTTTTCTTTTGCTATGATATAGACTTATTTACCTTCTTTTAGATCATATATTTATACTAGCAGCAGAGCCAAAGTAAACAGTATTCCATAGATATTCCAGTTTGAGATGTTTTCTTTCTTTTTTTTATTTTAATTTTTTTATTAGATGTAATTTCTGTCTCATTTCTCCTCAGTTTCTATTATTTCCTAATGTCTCTGTGGCTTAAGCCAGCACACAAGTGTGACTCTTTGAATGTGGGCTGTGAGCCACAAGGTACACACTCTGCTGCTGTCCTCTTCACTCCTGTGTTCCTTCCATTTCTGTTCCTTCATTTTATTTTTTAAGGTTAAAGCAGCAGGTGTCTATCTTGTCCCGTTTGTCCCTACACCGCGTGCCGAGTCATGCAGGCGGTCAGGCAGCACCCACTGTACCTGTCACAGTAAACTTGTGTGTTATGGCCTCGCAGGAGTGTATCTCGCAGTCAGCAGTGAAAACAAAGTTTGAGCAGCACACTATCAGGGCCAAGCAGATCACAGAAAAAGTCAAGACCATCATGGACGCCATCAACATTGAAGCGGCGGAGAAGCGGTAAGCATCTTTGCGTTCACTGTTCTTTGATTGTTAATGTTACAGTTAATAATAAACTAATGTTGTCTTTTTTTAACTGATATCTTAAAGGTTTAAACAGGTAAACTATGGTAGATGATATGACAATTCTGAGTAGATTTAGCCAGATATGCTGTGATGCATGAAAATTTGAGATGCAGCTTTCAGTTAATTGATAAATTACATTAAATACTGCATTTATTTAGCTATTTCTGCTATTTTACATGTGATTGGTGGGACGGGCTTTCAGAGTGACAGCACTGGAGGACAGAGATTATCAGATAGATCGGCTGGAGTTCGTCAAGAATCAACTCAACCTGCTGATTGAAGAAATAAAAAAGAAGATCAAAGCTATCAGTGATGATGTGGAGTCCAAGGTAATGTCAACTTTATCCAGTCCAAAATCTACAAAATAAGAACTGTTTGTCTAAGGTAATAACCACATTTAAGACTCTCTCTACAGTCTTTGAAGAGACCAGTAAAACAGTCATTAGATCTTTTTGTTGTTTTTTTTTTTTTTTTTTTTTGCCGTTTGGATGGAAATTCTTTTTAAAGTGGTTAGGCGTCATTGTGGCCTCAGTGCTATCTATCAACTGTATGATGGAAACTGTAGGTGTTTTCTTAGTGACCCATTTTTACACACGTTTCAATGAGGCTCAGCTTTCACTACTTGTAGAATCTTAGAAATGGCTTAATAAAGTAATGGCAATTAAACGGGTAACAAAAGTCAACAACAAAAGGTGTGAAAAGAGCTAAAATTAACCAGTGAGTTACAGAAACTTAACAGAAGCAGGGCGTTTCTATCAGCATGAAAATATCGGAAATTTTAGCTCCTGGCCAATAAAATCCAGTATTTATTTTTTGGCTAAAATGGAACCAATAGATGATATTGATATCGGATCGGGACATCCCTAATAAAGTGCACTTTAGTTAGCAAGCTACTCTTTAAAACACAACAAAATAATTGAAGCAATAAATGCTGGTAATAAAGATAAGCTGGTAATTAAAGACCAACCTTCCAGAATTGACTTAGAACATTAATTATTGCCACAAGCCCATTATAGACCTAATAGAGGTTGATTGCTGTAAATACGATGCCAGGCATATTTTTCAGGAAAGACTTTTGAACCTCATATTTGACTCAGGTGTCCATCGCCATGAGAGAGGAGATCAACCGTCTTCATGTGATTGTTGATGAGTTCCATGCTGATTTCCACCCTTCACCTCAAGTCCTCAAAATCTACAAGGCTGTAAGTAAATGGCTGGTCACCAAAACCCTGGTTGCCAACCAATAGGAGGGTTAAGATAAACTTTAAGTTCAGGTGTTGGAAAAACAAATCAGCTTTGAGAGATGTCTTATAATATGAACAATAGTAGCATAAACTGACTGTTTATACTTAGCATATATGCTTGTACCATCAGGCTAATTGGGAATCCAGATGGATTAGTTCATAATGTCACGTTCCATTTCTGCAATGTTACAATAAATTGAATTTGTATAATTTAGTTTCTGTTACTTTTCTGCAAATTTTCTGGCTTTTAATATCTGCTGTGTCTTAAGTTGGTGATGCATAGCTCCTTTTCCTGATTCATTGATGGTATGAAGTCAAATAACGTAGAAGCGAGCGATCAAATTAGCATGGGGACTGGGGTTCAAAACATCTCAGCTGTGCAGCTTTTTGGAGCTGATTTTTGCTACACATGGGATCAGAATCATGTTTGCCTTAAACGTGACCTAACCTTTTTTTTTTTTTTTTTTCTCTCTGTTTAAGGATCTGCTGGCACACGTGGAGAAGGGCATGGGAAAGAACCTGGCTTTCCGCTGCTCCAATGCTATCAACGTCTCTGTCCAGTCTTCTCAGCAGTACATGATAGGTAAATGACCACTGGGATGACAGGAAGTCGCCAGTGTTAAGAAAACTCAGGTCAGATTTATAGAGGAGTATTTTCGTACTGGATCATTCACTGAGACCAAACCTAATCAGGAGCATTTGGTCACTTGACTGCTATATTTATCCTCGCTGAATGCCATCATCCCATGCCTCATTATGCTATAAATGCGTCACTGTTTCAGACATGCATGCATGCAGGCTGTTCTCTGTGATGCTGACGTAGGTTGACTGGTAATGCAGAGTGATAAAAGCTTTAGGGTGCATTTATAGAACCAAGCTGTCACTGTTTTGGGTTTTATTTAAAGATGGTAATTGAAGAGAAGTCAATGTATATTTCAGTTTTATAAAAAATGCTAATGTTTGTCCCGTTGAATTTTCTGTTTGTGCAACATTAAAGACAGCATGGTGCCTTTGCTTCCATCTGCGGCCCAAAGCCAAGTCCACTTGCTGGTGCCCAACAGGACATTCGACCTGAGCTATGACCTTAACTGTGCAGTCATCTGCAGCAACTTCCAGGAAAACATAGAGTTCCAGTTCTCGTTGGGCTTGAAAGCTTTAGTTCATCGATACCTAGGATCTGTTAATGCACAGAAAGCTCTGAAATTGGTTGATCCAGACTTCCAGGTACCTACCAGGGTGGGGTAAATTAACATTTATGCCGTCGTTTTGGAGATCAACCCACTTAAAACTAAAAACCATTTTGTTCTACAGAACTCTAGAATGGTAGCATCTGTGGCTCCTTCACCTTCATCTGGACCCCCATCCATTGCTGCGCCGCCCAGCAACGAAACAGCTCTCATGACCCAGGAAGATCTGATGATCGCCATGGCAACCAACTTGGCATCCCTCACATCCCGCACCTCAATGGGCATCATTGTTGTAGGAGGGGTGGTAGGTTTTTAGCAAAGATGTGTTCATTAAAGTTCGACTCTGCAGTCCAAGAAGTTCTGAGCCTCTTTTTCTTTTCCTCAAGGTGTGGAAAACAGTCGGCTGGAGGCTTATTGCCTTGTCGGCTTCACTCTATGGCCTGCTGTACTTGTATGAGAGACTCACCTGGACCACAAAAGCAAAAGAGCGTGCCTTGAAGCGTCAGTTTGTGGAGTTTGCTACTGAGAAACTGCAGCTTATTGTCAGCTTTACCAGTGCAAACTGCAGCCACCAGGTCCAACAGTAAGTTCTCTGGAGTGTTGCTTGTGCTTGCTTCCAAAATACAATACTAATCACATAAAAAAATATTTATATATATATTTTTTTAATGTTGAATGAATACAAAGATTTAAAAAACAATATCAAAATGTTTTGGGATTTTGTTTTTCTGAGCCTGTTGTGTTATCATGACTTCCTCGTGTAAGCATTCTGACTGCACTGTCCGTGTTTGCAGGGAAATGGCAACAACGTTCGCTCGGCTCTGTCAACAAGTGGATCAGACACAGAAGGAGCTCGAGGAAAACATCTGTCGGCTGACAGCTAACATAGATGAGCTGGAAAAGGTCCAGAGCCGCTCCAAGATCCTGCGGTGAGTCCTGAACCCGTGACCGGGAGAATAGTTTTTACCTTGTCAGACCTACTGTGCCTTTTAGAGGCATTTATGCTTCCTAAACTTTCTTGCATTTTGTTATGTGAACTCAAAAAAAAAAAGTAATTGGATCTAATGTGGATTTCACATTTTTGTCCATTTATTGCAAAAGGCAAATTGAAGTTGGTATGGATAGATCTGAAGCTTTAATCTGTGTTTTAAACATCTTTGTTTTTTGTCCAGGCATAAAGCAACAGAACTAGAGAAACAACTGGAGGAATTTACGAACCAGTACTTGCGGGCCCAGCAGTGAATCACCGCTCTGTAGCCTGGCTCTTGTGGAGTCGTCCTGCTGCAGTGCTGTCTGTAAATGTCAGCGGGGAAAAGTTGATCCTTTCAGTGAACAAATGTACCTAAAATGTGTCTTTATTATGAAGTTCGTTTCTTTTTTTTGCTTGTGAAAGATTTTTTTGTTGGTTAGAAAGTGGTTCCAAATTCTGTAGATTTCACATGGAAAATTAAGTATTTTCTCCTTTTTTGAATCCAACCAGGAACATCAGGTGCTCACAAGAAAAGCAGTTCATTAATAACGAAAAAGATCAGCCTAAATGGACTGTGGTTGTTAAAAACTACTCTCCACCTGGGGCCGACTTCTATTGGTCAAAATGCCAAATGTTGGATTCTGTAGTGTGACACTAACCTGCCGTGACTTTAATGATCAAAATGCCTTTTTTATGATTCTCTAAGTCCTTTTTTGACATGTCTGTTTAGATAGGATCAGTTGTAAATGAAAAAAAAAATAATCCATGTAATGAAAGGAGGAAAGCATGTACTGTATTTTCTAACAACCCAAATTGTACAGTAAAAGTACTTAATCATCTGATATTTTATGATATTCTATTTTATTTATACATGATAAATTAGGCTGGCAGTTGCAGACCACTGCATTTTGTAAACATTTCTTTCTCAAATGCGTTGTTGAAATACTTTGAGATTTGCCAGATTCCATTAAACCTGAACTTATCTAAAACTTGTCAATCTTGTTTTTTTTTTTTTTACATTTCAGTTTTTAATTCATGAAATAAACCAAGTAGATGTGGAAGGACACCATTTAATTTTCGATTTTAGATATTTACAACATTGTTTATGTTTTAAAGCACAGATGCTGCACAAAAGATAGAGTTGGATGTTTCATTTGTAAATTAAAGTTTTCCAAACTTTTAAAGAACATTTTTGAAAAGTAATGCATTTTGTTTATTCCAGATAGCTACAATTAAATTTTTTTATTTAAATGATCTCTGATAAAAATATTTTTTTAAAAGATGGTGATCCGTATCGGCAGATGATCCTGTCTCTTTTTTCCACCAGTTCCCGTGGCTGATTTCAGATGAGCAATATTGAATCCGAACTGCACTTTCTTCTTCCAGGACTCTGTTCCTGCCACTGCAGGAACAGAACCATGAACTTAATCTCCAGAGATTCCTGTTCACACTATCTTTGTGCACTTTTTAACACAGATTTACGTAAATAACAACGGTTCTATGAATCAGAGATGAATGCCAGATAGTGGTGCTGGAAGCACTGAATTTTCTGTTTGCACATATGCAGGTCAAGTAATCACACCAACAGAGACACACCTGTGACACCCAGGGTGACCACTCGTAAGCAAAAACGAGTCATCCAGGGCTCCGCTGCTACAGAATCTTCTAGCAGAAACAAGGATTCTGAGTGAAAGAGACGGATCTCTGGTGGTCGTCCGGAATTCTTAGAACCGTAGTCATATACGTAACTTTTGTTCTATTTGCGTCCCTAGAGGGTGGTGCTGAAAACAAATCCCGCTATCTCATAGCAGCCCAGGGAGCAAAGAAACTCCTGGTAGAGTGGGCCTTTGCACCAACCTGCAGCAGGTGGGATCCTGCACTTTAGATATTGCACCCTGAACATAATTTATTTAAATATGTGCCATTTCCTCACTAGTTTATTATAATTATTATTTATTTGGACTTGGACAACAGTTATTTAATCAATTCTATTGTTGAAAACATCAGGTCTAGTCACTAGTCTAGTTAAGGCACATCTGGGCACTATGTCGATATTAGTGGCGGGAGTAGCGGGAAAAAGACGAGAAGAAGTGCTAGAGTGTGATGGTTAATCTGTTTGTCCATGTCTGCCTGCTCCAGAGAGAACTGAAAAAAGAGAAGAAAAAAAACATGCATTGTAGTGCAAATAAAGTTGTCAAAAGCAAAAATAGCATCCTTTCTGTGCAAATAGGTATGGTAGATAACATCCACAATCCAATGGGACAAATGTTTAGAAAGAGGTCAGCCCCAGTTGAAACTTCCCTAGCCCACAAAAAGCTGGCCTGAGCATTTCACAGTTGTAGTGGCTGCAATATATGCCTCCAGCTACTGTGCAGAGCACAACAACTCCGGCTCCATCTCAGACTGTTGTTGAAACCAGGTCAAACTCAACAGCTGGTTACAAATGCGAATGGGGCAAAACCTTGGACACAAACCCAATGTTGGGCCATAAGTAACACCAGAAAATTTAGATCCCATTAGAGACGTGAAAGACTGACAGAAATGGCATGCAGCTCACCAACCCTCTTAGATGAAACAATGGCTAACAAAAAGGCAATCTTTTAGAAAAGCCACTTGAAGTCTGCTTGCTCCAAGGGCTTGAAATGGTAAGATCACAAAGAATCAAGAAGCAAAAGCAGATCACAATCAGGCACTCGAGGAGCAAGTGGAATATGCAATCTACAAGAACCACACAGATAAAGATAGCCTAGACCATGGCCTCCCACTGGATGGTCATCAGCAGATGCATGATGACATGAGATTGCGGCCACATACACCGTAATGTCGAAGGAGAATGGCCATTATTAAGTAGGGACTGGAGAAACTCCAGAACATGGGGCACTGGGGAGGGAACTGGACCCTCATTGCAGGCAGAGCACCACTGGGAAAATAGATGCCATCTATTGTTGTACTGCTCTCAAGTGAAGGTGCCCAAGCACTAATTAGACAGAGTCTGAACAATCAATCAGCCTCCCAGTGGCCATAGCCAAGGCTGGAGACGTTGAGGTTTGGGGTTCCATATGACATGAGGGCCATGTGCACAGCAGGTAGCTCCAGTGCATTTATATGTTCGGTGCACTCTTGTTGACCCCAAAGACCGCAAACCGCTCTGCATTGTCATGCAGCGATCCAGCCTGTATGACTAACATCTGTGGTGATCACCTCCCTGCAACACAGAATTGGACAACTTAGTCCTGTCTTGCCAATGGGCCAAGGCAAGAAGGCACATCCATATCTCTGCGATGCCTGTGCAGGATGGCATTCAGATGAAAGCTGTTCAGCCAGCTTTGCAAATGGTGGCAAAAGAACCCTTATGCCTGACGTCTGCAGTGGAGACAGAGACACTTTCACGCACCAAGGAAACACCCTCAGAGAAAGAGAGGCCAAATGGTTGCAGATGCTTACCCCGACAGGCAAACCTGAGAAAGCAACTTTTTGATACATCCCAACTGTTTACGGCGTCCCATGAGGCTGCTCCATACTTGTTTTTTTTAGCACATGCATCCTGTTGACAGATATGTTTAAAAACGCAGTTTAGCCATTTGACTTTGCTGTTACGATACGTGTACCGACAAATTTTGCTCTATGAACTCCATGCATGCACCAACGCTTCAGTATTGGTGGGGCCATCACTAATGGACAGCCTTGCCTGATTTTGTTGCATGTTAATTGTTCTACATTGAAATAACAGATTTTGGGATCACAGTTTCAGTCTTGTTGCAGATGATTTTGGTGATTTGCAACTATGATTTGCTTCAACAACTCATTTGAAATCCGGATTAAGGGTTCGCTATTTCCACAACTGAACAATAATACAAATTTAATGATTTTCAAGTTGTTTTTATTGAATGGGTTTCAGATTATTGTGAGGGCTGTGACTGAAAAGTAGTTATTGCATGTATGTTTCTAATTATAGAAATAGAAGTTTGTTTTCACATATGATTTAGTAGCCTACACTACCAGATGTTAAATACACCAGACTGTGGTATGAAGCGCCATCAATGATAAAAGACAAAGCTATAATTAAGTTAATCGTTTCCTAACCATCTGGGTTGCACTTATTATTTGTTCCACATCAAATAGCTAAAATGTGGAAAGTATTTAAATTTTCATAACAATAAAAATCTATGATCGACATCATTGATTAAAAGCTGTTTTATTGGTTACAATAACTCATGGTAACATATCAATATCACCAAGCCACTGTACAAATACAAAAAAAGGGTCTGGTGTGAAAAAGACTATAAAAATTATCTTATAAGTGATTATAATTCCACACAATAGCACTATAGGAGAGTTATCATGGCACCAAGTCCCCGGTATTTAATGGCTTAGAACAAAACAATAAATTAAATTAAAAAAAACAATATCAGGACAGTAGGTTGTAGTCAAAGAGCAGTGTAGTTATGTGATGTTAGTGCAGCAAAGAAAAAAGGGAGCAGGGGAGTCACAATGTTGACCTTTTTTTTCATAATCAAAGTAAACTGCAGCTTGATTACAGACTGAACTCATGCAGCAGTGACATGAACAACAGAACAACCTGTTAGACTAATGAGAAAGTTACATTCTCAGCATTGAGACCGAACATGTGAAAGGTTTGTAATACAAGGCTACCTGATTATCAGTCATAAAGCTGAGGTTGGGGAACAAACAAACCAAAAACATCCGGGGAAGCAACAATGATGAAAAGTTAATTGAAGTCAAGCACCGTTGTTGGTTCTACAGTTTTTCTGTTTGACCTGCATGAGTGACCAGCACAGGCACATGGGAGTGTTTCTATTCCAGGCTCCAGCTGCTAACAACGCTAAAACATACAGCGAAAGTGATTGCTAAACTAATATTTCATATGGACACTTACTCAGCATTTAAGGGCCATGGCGTTTTTGTTTTATTTAGGGATGGGGTTCACATAGACTCTTTACGGAATATGGAAACAGTAAAACCGTGAGATAAAAGGAGCAGCTTAACATTTAGGGAAGATGAGAAGAAACATCCAACGGCAAACACATAATACAAAGCTACTTCCCAACGAGAACAGGAAATAATCTAAGGCTGTTAGAAATTATGCAAGGAACGTTTGCATTGCAATTTCTGATGACTCTGTCAATAAAATTAACCAAAAAGCTACAAAAAATGTCATGAAGAGGTTGGAGGTAGTGCAGCAGGAATTAAGGAAGAACAAGTTACATTTTTTTGGCACAACCTACATAACATTTATCGGCACAAATATTTTTTTTTACAATAATCTTGGCAGGCTTGTAGGCTTTACGTTTAAATTTAGTTTTTTTAGTTATGAATAAAGCTAAATATAATACCAAGTGACTGATGAATCAGACAAGAACCAGGTTTCTGTCCGTTTTCACTAGACACGTACAGATCAACGACAATGAGTGACAGTTTGAGGCAGACGATTAGAAACAGACCCCAGTGGTAGGTGAAAAACACAAACTAAGTACTTATTTTTTATGCATGAGCCAATATAAAAGTACAGTGAAATAACTTTGAATAAGGATTTTACATTTTTTACTCTGAAATAAACTGAAATAAAACATGTTTAAAGTGATTTGGCTATTTAAAATAAGCACTCTCTCAATATAGCGCTTATTGTGCAGAATATTATCCCCCTTTTCCTTCTGATCTTTGGAGAGCATAACAAGCGGGTTATTCCGTTAGACTATCTACTAACTAGCCTGCAATTGTCTGCTTTACAGACAAACTACTAGTGAAATAACAGTGGGTTTTAAAACAGTGCTTCACTGATAAGAGGAAGAGACTGGTCATTATAATCCTTTACATATCTTAATATCTCTAGGTCTAGTAGCACTTTTTCAGCCAGCTGACTGGCAGTGTGCAGCAGATGATGATTTTGTTACTTAATTATCAAAACAGCTGGGGGTGGAACCACTTTTTTGAACTATTGTCCTTAATGGCGGCCCAGGAATTGATCCAGCTGCATTTGACTGATCTATCCTAATCACAGCAGTATCGCAGAGTACTTGTTGAAATACTGAGCAGATGGCTCTGAATAGCTTGAGACAAAAATGATCCACTACTTAGTTGAGTTTGTCATTTCCCACAAAGGAGTTTAAAATATTAATCCTGCACATGTACGCTTGGCTCACTGTGGTCATATTCAGCCTGAGATTTTAAAGGACATAAAAATTCCTACTGCATTACAGTCTTCACTTAAAAACCCCCAAAAACATTTAGATTCAAAAAGGTCGCAGCAGGTTACATTTTATAGTGGTGGGAAAACAATATATGAATGCTTGTAAAAGAAAATTAGACCCAACACAATGGTTTCCTGTCCTAAACTCGGGTGAATGTTTCTTCAAGCATCTTGTTGAATTTGGAAAGTAAGTACCCCCAAATGATTTCCTGTCTCTTTGATTCCATACCATTTAGTTCTCTTGATTCAATATATGAACATATTCAGACTTGTTAGCGAAAATGACCCTGGTGGCTACGAAGACTGATTGTGAAAAAGAAGCAGCCAACCTGTTGGATCGGACAACAGATTGGGTTGAAAGTGGCAGAAGGTTGGCACTTGAGTAACACTAGCCAAAGTATTTTTTTTTTTTTGTCTTTTTAATTTTACAGACTAGTATTCGGTTCACAGCTCAGGGTCTGTGGAGCACATTGGCACAGATGAATGAGGAAGTAACACTTGTACATCATCAAATTCTCCCCATCCCTCTACCTTCCTCTACACAAGCCCTCAACACTCAAACACTCCACATTTCACATCCTGCAGATCTCCAAATCTTGTACGGTTACAAGCTTTCCCTGCGGCTCATAAGCATTCCCTCAGGATGGGTTACTTGAAGAGTAAAATTACACAAAACCGTTAAAATAAAAATATATCGACCATAGAGAGGGATGTTAGGGAATAATCGGCAGCTGATCAAACCTTGTTAGGTAATACAAACTTTACTGTATTAGTTAAAAGCAGATTTATATACTAAAAAAAAGGGTTTAAGAAGCACTGAGGAGCTGCACATGGTTTTCCTTTTAGCATGTGTCTTAGTGTTCACTAGTATCTGTTTGCGCTTCGGTTGGAAAACAAGAACTTTCTCGCTCACAGGGTTCCCAGACTCCATGTTTCTAGATTTCACAGTTTTTGTTTGAGCCATGGTTCAAGTATATATATATACAAACAATCACTAAAAACTGAGATATTTCCGTAGAGGTCAGGCTGTACTTATTGTAACTAGATAAGAGACGAGATAGTAAAACCGTCTGATGACTGAAAAACTAATTGATGGATACCTGGGTACCTAAATGGACAAATAAATGGATAAAAAGATGGTTCTATGTATGGGCTGACAGACTACTGAAAGGGTTGATAAACTGATGGATGGCTGAAATGAATAGGTGGGTGGATGCAGCTAAAGTATGGCTAGAGATCCGGATGGATGAATGGACAGATTGACAAATGAGTGGATACAAATGGCTCATCTAGTAGACAGCTATATTAGCAGATGGATGCACTCATAAATGGATGGATGATTGAAAGATTGATGGGTCTATTGGATGAAGGATAAGTGGATTGACGGGTAGATGAATTGGCAGTTGGATGGGCTAATGTTGGCATGGATCAAGAGCAGGTCAAATGGACAGGTTGGTGGATGGAGGGCTGCACTGACAGAAGCATAATGGATGAAAGGATGGTTGGACAGACTGGCAGAGGGACAGGTTTCATGAATGGATGAACTGATTAGAGGATGGATTAATGTTTGGATGATCAAACTGTAAGATATATGGGTGAACACAAACTTTGATTTCAGTCTTCTACTTAAAACCCAAAATTTCTCATAATGGAGCTGGAAAAGCTGTTCAGAGAAACGATTTGTTTTTTTCAAAATGTATCTAGGCTTGGAACACAATTATACTAAATTCTAGACTGTGCAGGAACAATGTGAGATTATAGAAACAAAAAAGGAAAGTATTTCTATTATTGATGCTAATTTTACACTCTTATTATGAATGGTATCCTAAGGCATAATAGAGAGCATTGCCTGATCTCCCTTAAGCACAACCCCTCTTCTATCCAGCCCACGGCTTTATATTCATTTATATTCAGGCACCTGAAACAGCTGATGGGTAGGTCCAACTCACACACAATCTAAGCTTTTTAAATGCAGGATTGACGACGAGAAACCTCATATCACGTTTACATGTGCACCATGGCTCACGTTGGTACTACGGTTTGTGAGTGCGCCTCTAGCTGTCTATTACGTGTTTGTTCCTAACTAGTTAGATTAAAAGTTTATGATGCTTTTTTTGGTGAGAAACAAAAATGCTTTTAAGTGTCAATCTTAGAAAAAAAAAAAGACATGTTTGTGTCCTTTTTTGTAGCAGGCTTGCTATGGCACTGGTGTGATTTAAATTGGCACACATCTTCTCTGTTTTTGCTCACACCTTGTTGATGTTTAAAAGGAGTTCAATCCTTCATTCAGGAGGAAAAAAAAAAACAAATCAACATGGCAAGCTCTGACATCATTTTTCCTGTTTTTCTCAGGTTCCTGCAGACTGCCGCAGTCTTTTTCAGTCCCAACAGGAAGCTCTTGTAAATCCCATTTTGTCAGGATTGCAGGGAGAAACTAGTTAGGGCTTGAATTCTTGTCATCGTTTCACCTCATATCCAACGGTCATCCCAATGTCGAAGCAAAGATGAATCCTTCTGCAGACCGCAGGGGGGATTGGATTATTACAACCACTCTTAACCAGTCACTCTGCAGTGGATTTCCATGGAATGGTGGTCCAATGTTCAGCAGTCGATTTGAACCCACCAATCCAAATGCCTAAACTTGAACAGTTGCTACTTTGGAGTTTAAGCTTGATCCAGACAAAAAACATTTATATATATATATAAAAACAAAGTAATTATTGGGATGAAGCTCCTCCAGGCATCACAGCCTTAGGATCCGTTCAAAATTAATGAATGTTTAAAGCCCCAAAAAAATAAAAAATAAAATCTTAAAAGAAGTTACATTTTGTCTCGAAACTGATTGATTAGCCTTGCTGATTTTTTTTTTAAAGGTTACTGATATTTCTGGTATTCTATATCTATAGTAAACCAAATAAAATAAAAAGCAAGAAAAATAACTACAAAAATATATACATACACACATTATATATGCATATATGATGCATATATACACACATAATGCTATACATATATACTGCCTTTATATATACATTTACATATTACACATTGATGATCATTTTTTTTGTAACCATGACTGTTGATGCACTTTAATGCCCTTTAGAGGAAGAAAATAAGTTATATTCAATATTTTTTGATGATTTCTTGGTTTAGATTGGACTTTTCATAAAGGTTTTTGTTGTTCTAGAGCCGGATGGGGGAAAAATAAAATTTTTTTGAGAGTCTTCCGCTGGGAGGGATGAAAAGGGCTTTCAAAATGCATTCCCTCGGGTCCAGCCCAGCAGATGAGTCGCGTGGGGGCTGCAGAACCAAGGTGGCAGGCAGTGATTGAGGACATCAGGCCGGACATTTGGTTTAATTCCAGATCCGGAGGAAACTGTCCCAGGAGCCGGTGGCCACAGCCATGCCGTCGTTTGTCACTCCTAAGCAGCTCACTCTGTTGTCGTGGCCTGCAAGGACGCCTGGAGGAGAGCGAACACAAAGCAAAGCCGCAAGATGGTCACATAATCTAAAGGTACATTGGAAGAATGAAAAATCTTTACATTTTAACATGTTGCATTAAAAAACAAGTCAGTTTATTAGGATTTCATCTTATGAACCAACTAAAAAGAAGCGTATAACCATAAAGTGGAGGAACTATCTTAAAAAACAAACAAAAACCTGACATCTGTGACTTATTTATATTCTGCCTCTTTTAGTCAGGTTTTGTCAAATAAAATCCAGTTCAACAAAGTTCCGTAAGTTGCCCTCAACTAAATAACTTGAGTGCTTTATCATTTAAAATGCCCAGATAATGTTTTTGCTGACCCAGATTCTGGTGATGCAGTCAGTTCAATGCATGTTATATAAAACAAGGAAGAAAATGAATAAGTCTTCCATTTTATGTCACAGACTGATTTTTAGTCAAAGAACTTTACCCTGCAATATCCATATTAATCTAAATTTCTTTCTTGTAATGGAGGGTCGGGCTGGGAACAATTTTCGGCCAAAAAAACAAATAGCGATGACAACAGCTTAACACTAGAACTCCCACGACAGTCAATTTTGACGGTTCTGAGATTTTAAAGGGAAAGAACTTTATTTACATTCATCATATGTTTCTTATGTTAACTGACTTTTCCTGTTTCTATATTTCCCTTCATTTTCACGTAATTTTTTTAATAAAATAAAAACGTAAAAAATAAATATGGTTAATTCTAGCTCGATCTCCCACAGCCGTCATTTTGACGGCTCTATTAGTTGCATTGTAATTTCTTCCCGCGGCTGGTTGACGTTTGGTACTGTTGCCGAGCAATCGACATCCTACCTGGAACTCTTTGGCTAATATGGAAAAAATGGCTTTCAGAAGAAATTTAACCGCGAAACAGGCTTTAGAAATGCTTCAAAATATTGATGATAGTTATTCAGGTTGAGAGGGAGAGACCAATCAGGAGGACTGGGTAGGAAGTGGCCCAGATTGTGACAAAGAGTCCAAGGATGATCGTATCAGTGACCCATCAGGCAATAGAGAAACTTTTGTTCAAGTTTTGGATAGGGCTGCCCACACCTCAGCCGGTACACTCGGTGGCCCAAAAGACAAACCAGAGCCCATGGTCTGCTATAATCACATACAGGTTGGCATGCCGACTATATGCCCTCCGCAGGGTACAAGCCCCTCCCCCGCTGAAGAGCCGCTTTGGAGAGGCAAAGAAAACAGCGCAGGGTGTTTCAGCATTGCACAAAAAAAACGTATCATATGATGTTTGTTACAAATGTGAAAAGGTCGTCCGGGGAAAATGCATGGGGGTAAAGTATTTCTGTAAATAAAATTGTAATTTTAAACTTTGAACCTGTGTGGTAAAACAGACTTATTTATTTTACCAATTCATTTTTTATACAAATTTAGACCATAGATAATAATAGCATACAATACAGCCTTTAAAAATATATATATTTAACCTGATATAAGGTCCACATATCCACAAAGAGTTTATATCGCACACTAGAACCATCTCAGTTGATGACATCATCACTACTAATGCATTCCATCGGGAAATATGTCACCCGTCAAATCGACGGCCAGTGGGAGTTCTAGTAGGATCAGAATTCTGGGAGTCCCAGTGTTAAATACGTAAAAGCTGGATATTACAGTCCAAATGAGAGCAGAGAGAAAAAGAAAATAATTAGCTATTGGAAATTGATTTTGCTCATCGTTCTGCTTTATTAAGCAGAGAGAGCAGAAACCTCCTGATCAGACGTCATACCTGCTCGGTCGCCTTTTAGAGTGTCCCACACATTGCAGTTGAAGTCATCGTAGCCGGCTAAAAGCAAGCGGCCACTCTTGGAGAAAGCCACAGAGGTGATGCCGCAGATAATGTTGTCGTGGCTGTACATCATCAGCTCCTGGTCGGCACGCAGGTCAAACAGCCTGCAGGTGGCGTCGTCCGAGCCTGTGCCAAACGCATTTCCATTGGGGAAAAACTGCAAGAGTAAAGCAAAACACCAAACGTTACAGCTTTAACAGCTCAGATGACACAATGGTTGACATCTTAAAAAATAAGTTTCTTATTTTGATTAAATAATGTTTGCAGATCTAATATCAGAAAAGAGAACCATCCTCCTAACCAGACGCTATTTGAGAGCCAGGGTTAAGCACTCACACAGACGGCGTTGATGTCAGACACGTGGCCGGTGAACGACTGCCTGCACATGCCGTCACGGATGTCCCACAGCTTGGAGGTGGCATCACAAGCTCCTGACACAAAAGTCTTGTAATCTGGGCTAAGGGACAGGCTCATAACGTCACCAGTGTGGCCGCTGAAGGAGGTGGCTTGCTGGCCCGTCTCTATGTCCCACAATGCACTGCAAGGAAGAAAAAAAAATGAGAAAGAGAAATATTGTTCTGATAAACCTAACAAAACTTTAAACTTTGCAATTAATCGCAGCTTAAGAATAAAAACTGTGAAAAGAAGTTTCCAATGGTTAAAGTGTGAAAAAAGCTGCGGTGTTAGAAGTGTGGGGGCTTCTCACCAGGTGGTGTCGCCAGAGCTGGTTAGTATCTGGTTGTCATCCAAGAAGCGGCAGCATGACAAATAACCTGAACACAAAACAAGGAATCGGAATCAGAAGTCATTCTTTCTAATTCGATCCTTTGGAGAACCAAAAAAAAAAAAACCCCAAAAAAAAAAACCTAAATGTTTCATTCCCCAAGTAAACAGAAGGGACATTTCTGAAGGTTTTACAAGCATTTGTGAAATTAATTATCTCAAAGAAAAAACAAAAAAATAAAAGTTCCCCTACCCGTGTGTCCAGGTAGCTCTCGAGTGACCCGGACGTTGCCCTCTCGGGTCTTCAGGCTGTATATCGAGCAGATGTTGTCCAGACCTCCACAGGCCACGTAGTTCCCAGAGGGGGCGTAGGCGCACGTCATCACCCATGAAGAGCGCAGCGGGATAGCATGCATCTAAGAGTGAACAAAAGTCAGCAAGGGACATGAAATGAGATTTAATCCACAGCCTATTTTACTAAAGAATTTACAGTTTTTGCACAATCTAGTTTTATTGCAATCCCACAATCTAACTGATAAATCAGTTTTATTTATTCTCTGACTAAAATGTTCCTTGAGGTAAATGATGGCATAGAAATCAGGTTTCTGATCTAGGCCTGGTTGTTTGTAGATATTTGTATAATACTTCCTTACTTTCACATGTACGTGAACTTCGATGACATAATTCTATTCTTAATTTGTAGAGTCTAATTTGTATATGGACCCACATTCCCAGCAAATATATATATTTAGTAAACATATTCCACATTGTTTAGGCTCATAGTCAGATACAGTCTGACCTCCAAAGGTTTTCTACGGGGCTGACGTGTCAAACTTACCATCCGCCATAGAAATTATTAGAACATCCAAATTCACTGGTTTGAAGGTGTGACCAAATACTTTTGGCCATATAGTGCATAAAGAACCAACATGCATTCACATTTTCTTTAGAACCCCCTCCCCCACAAAACAAAGAAAACAAGAATTTTAGACAAAGGAAAAACAAGACAATTTGCTAATATTTCTGATAAAATGTTTATCAGTTAGCAATTAAAATACCTAAATTGTAATTTCTCTGTGTAAATAAAACTCTTTTTTTTTTTTTTTTTTTCTCTGTGTAAATAAAACTCTTTTTTTTTTTTTTTTTAAATGAGGGGATTCTTTTAATTTTCCCCAAGAAAAATGCTGTACAAAACTGTCCATTTAAAACTGGAGCAAGCCATCACAAGCCACAAACATTTCAGCCAATCCTCACCTTGTTTGTCGTGTAGCTGTCCCAGATGATCAGTTTTCCATCCTGCGAGGCGCTGACCAGTAACCTGACAGCAGATGAAGAACATCAGCATGACATTAACTCACAAGTAGATATTTCATCATAATCTAAGCTACATGCACCTAGTTCACTAAAAGCGATGAGAAGCACCCGCCTTACACTATGTGCTGCCTGAACTATTAAGAGGTTAATCAGCTGTAGTGTCACCACTCCCTGACTGTTCCTGGTCCCACCCTATGTTATATCCACCTTAAGCAGAGATGAGAGTGCAAAAACAACAAAGGGGGGAAAATTGGGGTGCGGTGGGGGGGTGTAGGGTTAGTTTTAGATGCAGGAACAGCTGGAACCCCTCCCTCCCTTCTCGACGGGGTCCGGGTACAGGAAGTGGCTTAATGGTGCTGCGGTATAATCAAGAGGAGAGCCATCATGCTCAAATGTCATTGGCTGTATGCAAAACAAACACTGTGCTCACACCTTCAACCACAGACATGTTTTAAGGACTGAGAGCAGCCAGAGATCAGGCCTTTACACATGGAAGTCATTAGCTTCTCATTGTATCCTTAGAGAATATACAAAGGTGGATCAAAATCAATGGGTCTGCACGCTTTTTTTTAAGAGACATTTATAACTGATTATTTTTAATGAACCCTGTGTGCAAAGGCCTTTGACCTCAGAGGATTTTTTTTTTTGAAAAAAAAACAAACAAAAAACATTTACTTGTATTAATTAAATGCGGTTTAAATCCAGATTATATTAGGATAATACACTTGTGGAAAGAAAAGATGCTTTCTATGACTCAACAATAGTGTACAGCATGCATACACAGTGTAAACTATAATCCTAGCTTTGATTTGTTGCGCCTCTCAGTGCATATTGCAGCAAACTGTGAATAAAGCAGTTTGTAAGAACTAGTTTAGTGAACATTTGCAGCCTGCAGCATCTTGCAATGTTAAATTTGCAAGAAAAATTCTTAGAAGCTGCAGCTCTAATGCAAAAAGCGTTTTTCTGCTTCGGCCAAATATCTTTAATGTGTTCTAAGCGAGGAGCTAAAACAGTGCTGTTGCCTTAATTGTAAAGTGACAGTAAAAGGTGATTATGGGAATATTAGTCATATTAGTAGAGACTGGAGTAGTAATGGGAGTACGGATAGTTTTACAGCCCCAGACCTGGGACTGTCGTCACTGCCCCAGTGTATTGCATTGATAGAGAAAGAAAGGATCACAAAACACAAAGATTTTATTACTACTGATTTAAAAAAGCCTTTGGTGCCGACATGTGCTCTGCACGGAGCTTAGCTGCACAGAAAAACTTTAACCAGAACTTTTCAATGCTACTTCTACATTGTCTGAATTCTTTGATGGTGCAGACATATACAGACAGAATGACAGATTCTAAAATAATAACAGTCCTCGGGCTTCGTTTATTAGACTTTGGATAAACTCTACACAGATTACACTGGAACCAAAAACAAATTAAAGAAGCAAAAGGAGGTAAGGGAAGGAATCAATTAAACATAACCTAAACAAAAGTTTTACATCCAGTGTAATTTGAATATAAATTTTGCAACCAAAATGGACATTTACGTAAGTTTCTAGAAATTGAAGCACGTATAAGAAATCTAATCACCTTGAGTCACTCCCCCAGTGCATTGCATAGATCTTAGCCAGGTGTCCCCTGAGAGTACGTCGCGTCCGCATCTGTATCCGGCCCACTGAGTCCAGACCAGCTGTGATCTGCATAAACACAGGAAGCAGAGAACTAGAGAACCAACCTGATACCGGAAGTGGACACAAGCTGAGGCAGCGAAAACAGGACAGTATATTAACAATAAAGCCGGCACAGATCACCAATGCTCAATGACTTATGTACCAGTTTATGTATAATAGTATAAAATGTGAGATTACATGCATCCTGTTAAAACTTCAAATTTGACTTTATATTAGAATGTACGACCCAAACTATAACACAATAATGTTCACAGTTGTTTTATTACAATTTTCAGAGGACCTGAACATAGCTCTAAGATGTTTAGAGAATCCCTTAAGTTTTCTTTGTTCAGTGATGCTATACAATTAGCATCAGTTATTCACTCTGATGGACACCATTTACCATTTTCTTCCAAAGGCAACTGGTGGCCCTGGACTTTATATAACATTGTCAACAAAGGAAAGTAGGTTGAATACAAAACCAAATCAGACTACTTTTAATAGAAAAAAAAAATTGGAAAAGAATTTTCTTTTAACTTCACAATCATGCATTTCTTTGCTTTAGTTTATAATAAATTTTTAATAACTTTCAGATCTGTGGTAGTAACACAAAGCAATCCAGAAAAGCTAAAGGAAAATGCTCCACCAGTTACCATGGGTACCAATCAATAGGAGCATTAATTCAGGCTGTTAAACTTTATAACTCAAAGTTAGACTTCACCTTAATACATAGAAATACATTTTATTTCTGAAAATTGTTTGATAACTTTAAACTTCATTGCATATTCCATTTTAAAATATCAGCCGCAGGATTGTACCATCCATTAGCATTTACACTGCTGTACGCTGGTGTTGGTCATTCTTACACATATTGGTGCGATCATTAAAACATGTCCGATATTAATAACCAATGTTTATTTTAATCTAGCTGTTGTTGATCATTGTGATTATAATGCAGTAAAGGATTTTGGGCTTTTAACAGAAGCAATATCAGCACTGTGGTCAGTTAATAAAAGGGTAGAGAAAAATACATACTGGTTATTGGCCATAAAGGCAATGCTGACATCGTCCAACAACATAATCAGTGCATCCTTAGTTCTACATACAGCACACCATCTTCAGTAAAATATTTATCTGTTCACCATTTTTAACCTGTTGAAGGAGTTCGGTCTAACTCTGCTTTTCCAGAATCATCCCCAAAGCTGAACATCTTCAACAGGTGCTGCATGTGCCTCTATGCAGAGTTTTGTAGTTTAGGAAATGTGTCAAAGGTCAAAAGTGGGAATCTCATTTTTTTTTTTACTTAAAATTTTTCTTTTAATATTTACTGGGGATGCACCTTAAATCCTTAACACATTTTCCCTGGACATCTTTATCAGCTTATCCAGATTTTGCTGCAGAGTAAGGTCTTTTTTTTTTTTTTTTTTTTTTTTTTTAAGCCCGTTTGCACGAAAAAAAACAACAAAAAAGCTTCAAACTTGGCTTTTTTTTTTTGCTTTGTCTTCTCCATAATCAGACTGCTATATTAAGTAGGAAAGCCATGCTGCATATTTATTCGTGTCTGTCCCTCTCATCTCTCTCTTACTTCCGCTTACTGGGCTGGAGTATATGTACATAGAGTAATCCCATCAACTGTAGGGAAAATGTAGCTCTAGTCCCACCGGTTTTGGTTCCGATAGCGTTAAAACATTTGTATAAATATAAATAACAGTATCCTAGATAGTGGTGCTTTGCATTTTATTGGTTATTACTAAGAATTATTACAATTATTTAAGGAAGTTGTAAACATAAGAATGGAAAACATTGACCAAATTACTCATAGCGCCTTAATAACCTGCCACAAAATGAAAAGGAATTTGTTATTGTTCAAATTTAGAGGGAATCGTACCTGCGACAGAGTGGAATCACTGCAGGCTTTCCTGGCATCCTGCAAGGAGAGATCAACTGTGATTACAATCGTTATCAGGATGGAGAAAGTACATTTGCACTTTAATCATGTTTCTGTCTCGCACTGACAATAAAAGATGTATAGAAATGTTCCTTAAAACTATAGCTGTAAAGTATAAGACGTTCAAATGTTAAGAATAATTTTGTAACAAATGGAAACGTTTATTTACCCGGATCTGATTGCGTAGTTGCTCTGCTTCCTGCCGCAACTGTTCCAGCTCGCTCATTGTCCCCGTTAGATGCGTTCAGGACGCACTCCTCTCTAAACACTGGCTAAGTTAAGGAAATACACGTGCGTGCTTGCACACATACACACACACACCCTCACTCACTCACTCACACATACAAACACTTTGCCAGCTGACACCTGCAACACAGAGACAGAAATACTCTTTAAGTTCAACAGGTAGATGGAAAGAATAGCAGCTGAAGACAAAGAGAGGTTTCCTGTTTTGGTTAGGATGGGTTAAGCTCTAAGGCTACAATGCTGCCATCCAGACCCACCAGGGAGGATTTCAGGGACTGGGTGGCAGCTTGGAAGGAGGTCTGTCTCTTCAAACACCCTCACTCTGGTTCAAAAGGCCATCCGAACTGGGCCCCGACCTTTCCTTACTCAATTGGCCTTTTGTGTCGCCGCACTGCGCTGCTGGCATGGCCCACTGCTGAGCGTGCAAGCTCTGAACCACTGTCTGCTAACTGTGTGGGCAGGTCAGCATTGTTTATTAGTCAAAGTGAATAACAGAAGAAGAAACCATTTATGAGTTAGCGTACATTGTGTCAGCATGTCTGTGAGCGTCATATTAAGCATTTATTTGCACATGCATGCTTGTGTATTTCTGCACGAGCAAGTTGCCACTTCCTTTACCTTGGGGAGCACGAATGTGGGTCACAAAGCACTCAGAGATTTCTCTGAGATCTTTGGACAGCCTTTTCTCACAGTAATCCATCATACTGAGATTAAATCTTTTATTTAATCTATAATTCAACCACTGGGACTAACGCAGGCTTTCAAATGTCCACAGGAAACCACTTGAACATATTCGCCCTTATTACATAATAATAATCTACTGATACCATTAATAATTCTTAAGATTTTTACCTTGATAAGCTAATTTAATTATTCCTCCATCGTGTCAAATTACCCTGCTCAGCGCGTTCAGCTGACCATGACTGATGCCGCTCTGACGCAAGGTGGTGGGAGGAGCTTAGCAGCAGCCCGCCTCAGATGTGTCTCTGCTCTAAAACAGCCATCTATCTGTTATACTACACGCCTCCATAGGCTGACGCACCACAGAGGGCTCCTTGTGCTTCAAATGGGACATTAGAGATCAACTCACACAGGTTTTTTTTTATTTTTTTATATAATAATGGCAATTATTTTGACATCAGTCAAAATGATCCCGGATATGCGCTTCTGATTTTGGATGAATCTTGTAGCCAAAATTTTAGTGGTATTTTTTTTCTCCTCTCCCTCTATTTACATGATAAAAATAACACAAAGACAGCAAACGTTACAAAAGTTCCAATTTAGACTTTTATTAACAAATCAAACTAAATGAAAATGGATAGCTATTGGGGGCGCTTTATTATACAGCTCTATACTTAATGTATACTTTTTCTGTAGCTGTGCAATTTGAGGCACAGAACAAGAAAAATCAAGACAAGAATATGGTGCATTGCTTGGGGAAAGGATGACGAAGGCAGAGCGTAGCGTACGAGAGGTGCCCATTGTTTGGAATGTGCCCACCAGCTATGGCTGATGGGTATATGCCACACAATCAGACGTGGGACTGCAACACCAGCAGGAGCTTTAACTTCTCTGTTATCAAAAACTTTAAATAGATCCATCCTGATTATATCAAGACTTTTAAAACATTTATTTTACCTTTATTTTACCAGGAAGAGTCCCACTGAGATTAAAACCTCTTTGTCAAGGGAGTCCTGGCCAAGAGGCAGCAAAAAGTACATTATACTTACACAACAGCACAATTTAACAATTACAATTTAAGGGGGCTTTTCCAAACACTTTAGAGTGTTTAATGTTATGGATTCAGCTACTTTCCCTTTTTGTTATAATTAAAAGTATCTATGTTGCTACACTTTAAGTAAATTTGTGAAGTAGAACATATTAATACAATCCTTCCTGCAAATGATAAAGATCCTGCCCCCAACAAAATCGTAGTTTAGTGACAGAGTCCCTTTTCCTTAATGAATAATGAAGATCATTAATCATACATTGATTATTAATACAGTAGTTCCAGAAAAGTTAAAAAAACAATCCACTGAACTTTATTTCCAAGTTGGAAGACATTTCACTTCACATCCAGGAAGCTTTTTCAATTCCAAAAACTAACTTTTTTGGAATGACTATGCCCTGGATGACTGAAAACCTGACCAGCATATTAATACAGTAGGTTTATCATTATGTATAATTTATAACAATGACACTCTGCCTTTATTTACAAAACCTGCATAACAAAAACAGTTTGTAGGTTAAAATAAACAGACAAAAACAGTTGATAGTCTTTTACTTCATGTTCTGACGTGCAGATTCTGACTGATTACTATAAAACATAAGACATGCTGCAAGTTTTCTTTAAACAAAAGTTTAAAAAAAATCTAACAGAGAATTAGGATATTACATTATACCCAACTATTATTTGATAAAAAGTTTATAGAACGTTTATCAAAGTAGAGCATGTAAGCTGGTAGATTTCTAGAAAAAGATGGACTGTCTCCTCATTTAATATGCATAAAAGGAACTTTAACGCATCTCTCCCTGTTGGAGAGGATTTAAATGGGAGATCTACCAGTTCTGACTTCATATTTCGTTAGTTAAAGGCATGCAAAGTGTGTAAACTGTCAATTTCTACCTCATCAAAGTTAAAAAGTGGGAAGAACAGGAAAGAGGAAAACGCAAAGAAATATCTAACACTATATACTGTCAAAGAGGTAAATTATTTTAGTTTGGTTTTGGAAGTTGACGGATGAGTATCGATTTCACTTAATTTCCCAAATTATTAATGTTAACATTCATTCAGAAGGGCTGTGATGAAGCCAGACATGCAGAAAATTACCACTAAAATCAAACAGAAACAAAAATGAAATCAATTTAAAAAAGAAAAAATAGTTTTTCTTAACTGTTTAAATATATATATATTTTTCAAATTAGCCTTTATTTAAGCATGATAGTCTCACTAAGATTAATGAACCTCTTATGTTTTGAAATATTCTTCACTTTAGCCTTTTACTAATTACATCATAACTATTTCTCTTATTTTTATTTATTTTGCATTAAAACATGGCCGTCAAGCGACAGTAACCACTTTCTCCTCTCAATCATCAAAATAATATCAAACATTGGCCAATATTAAATAGAGATAGACAGAAATGTCGGCCAGACCTTTTTTTCTTGTATTGGTATCGGACACATGCAGGCGTTCTCAGATTCATCGGCACATTCAGCAGCCATGCCTTGAGATCACATGCAGAGCACACATTGCTGGTCTGTTTGATTTGTTAATTAATGTTTAACATGTAAATGTCATAATTGTGTCTTTTTTTCATGTAAATAGAGAAAGAAATAACAACATTGGTGTTTAAGAAAAAAAAAGTAAAGAAAAAACAAAACTGCGTCAATCGATCTATAATGTTTACCAGGAGCTAGAAATCCCCATCCTTTGAATGGACCCTTGGTGCTAAACTATTCAACATGCCTCCCTTTGCTGTATGATATGACTGTATGACCATATAAGCCTTTATTATGAGTTGATAAAACTACTGATTTGTTTTTAGATTTTTTTTTATGATTTAAAACAAAAATCAGTGGAACAAGAAGATTTAGATTTCAATCTTAACCCTATTTGAACGTAACCTTTTAAAAGAGGGCAGCTGTACCGCCAACCTTGCTTAGTTTGATAGAGAGGTGGAAAGGCTATTTTCTTCCTCCGCCAACATCTCCCAGAATGCTGTGCAGCTACACACTGGATTCAGTGAATATATAAACCAGTCTATAGGACATGTTTAATATTTATATCGATCGGTTATTTATTAAAATGCTACAGAAATATGCAAAGCTCTAAAAATCATAATAAAGTATTTAAATAGAAGGATGATGTCTTTGATTTACATAATTCGGTGGTTATGCTTACCGGCATGTCGCTAGTGGTCAAAGGATGACGAATAAACAATTTAAGAAATATGTAATTTGTAAATAGAAATATTTCTATACATAGTTTGGTATTTAAAGGTTTTTCTATTCAATATAAAGAAAATTTGGTCAACTTGGTCCGTAGTTCAGAAGTAAAACAGAAAAGAGCAAAGAGAGTGAGAGAAAAAAATATAACATTTTAATCATGCTTTTCTAACCCCACCCCTCCCCTGTATTTTTTTAATAAACAGTTATATATATATATATATATATATATATATATATATATATATATATATATATATTTATTTATTTTCTCTCTCTGGGGAAAAAAGCCACAAAGAGTCTCTTCAATAAGGGATAGAACGTTAAAAATGTTCATCTAATCTTTCCTTTGTTGCCTAAGAAGTAAACCTACTCTATTTCAATGTCATAACATGTGAACCTCGTTCACCTGACAGAAGCATTTGGAGAATGGAGGAAACAATCAACAAAATTCCAGTAAGGCAAAAAAGGGATGCAACTTCCGTCTGCTTAACCTATTGATGCCTTTTATCACATCAACATTTACTGGAAACTGAAAGAGTTTGCCCAAGCAATACATATTTTTTTTTTTTTTATTAAGAACACTGACCACAATTTATTCATAATTAACCTGCTTCAATTAAACATTTCCCTGCAATTATATTAAGCAAAACACTTTTTAATCCATAGTGCAGCCTTAATGTAGGTGTGCAGATGAATAAGAATGATTAGGATTACAGTTTAAGGTCTTGTGTTTCTCCAGTTTGCCTCCACACCAGTAAGATAGACTGAATTAATGAAGCAGCCATGTTTACAACCATATAACCTAAATAGGTGAAATGCATTTATATCTGAAATAGAGACCAACCCTTCAAAAGAAAGGATCCCATTACTGCAGTTTTCTCAACTAGTCGCTGCACACTACTGGTCAGCTGGCTAAAAAAAGGGTCTTACCCCTCAATTACTAAATTTCCCATTAGATTTTAAAGTACTGCCTCTAATCAATAAACCTGCAGCACAATCTAAAATCTTGTGTTATAAACATGTATGAGTAAATATGAGCAAATTGTTGCACTTAAAGATGAAGAAATGCTTTTTAAAAAGAAAAAAAAAAACCACGTTTATATTTACTCACAATTTCAATTACTAAATCAACCGTTTCCCCCACCGTTTTTGCTTAAATTAATTTCTTATGATAATCTATCAAATAGTTTAAAATCAAATGTGAAATTTGACACATTCAGCTTTAGATCTTACCTAAACTAGTTACCACTTGTTGATGGCATGATGAAACCAGCAGACGAAATGATTCACTATTACTTCACGGTTTCACACTCAGAGAGGCAGACACCCAACCACAGACTGAAAAACTGAAAGTCGAATTATGTTAAGAGACTGTGCGACATTATTGTGTGATAGTTTTATTATGATTATTATTATTCTGGGCTGCTGGAGTGGAGATGCGTCTGTGAAGCAGGCAGGGCCCCCGTCACACCACCAGCTGATACTGATAAGCAGGCGGACTGGCATGAGTATTAATAACTAGAAAACTGACAAATGTCACGCAGAGGTTTTTGTAAGAGAGAAAAGAAACAAGTAAATAGAACAGTGTTAAGAATTGGGGTAAAGGATACGTAAATACTAGTGAAAAGTAGTGAGTCGCTGATAGTTTCCGCCCTACAGGCGGTAAAAGGCCGCGTTCGGCTAGCTGTGGATTTGTAGGCAGTGGAAAGGAGGGGAAAACACACATCAAAAACACCGCTAACTGTTATTTCAAGAGCCGCAACTATTTCACGGTTCTGGACGTGTGTGAACTCCACTTAGGTCGCAAAAGCAAAAACAATAATAGAAAAATAACAATACTACTATAAATCCCGTTTTAACAAAAAACAGGAAATAGCCCTAAAAACACTGACAAGACACAGGCAACCAAAATACCCAAAGACGAGACTGCACGTCCTCACCTGAAAAAGAGGCGTTCTGGTTCGGTCCGGTTCCTCCAGTCTGTGTAGCACTAATATGTTTTCACACGACAACCATTGCCTCAGATGGGGGGAGAGGAACCGCGTTAATTTCCACACGATATAATCCGCTTTTAGGGGTCAGAAGGGAGCAGCCGCTCGGATCGGATTTGACTGAAATTTTCACCAAGCAGGCTAATCACCACACCCATGAAAGTGGGAACATGGCAACAGCCTACTCCAAGGGGTGCACGCTAGTTAACGTTGCCATGTTGAATTAGTTTAATCACACTAAACACTTATTCTACCTTTAAATGTGTTTAAACTTACGTTAATATAAAAAACGGCATCTGAGAGGGATGTTGTAGCTTGCTAAACATGCTTCGGAAATATGTGCAACGTTTTGTGTTCCCTCCCAGTAAAATGGTACATTCTGCCAGCCCCTCTACACTGAGGAAACCGAGTGGGATACAGGAAACAAACAGACATGTAGAAGGTTTTTTTTTTTTTTTAATTCAAGAAATTAATAGAGTAGAACCAGTGCTTCTAATGTTTACTAATTGATTTATGTAAATATAACTTAAAACAAAATCCATCAAAAGGAAACCACATGTAAACATGTCAAGCACTTGTTTTTAAAAATATTTATAGTGTATGACTTTTCACTTTCTGGCACAAAATGGGACATTTCTTAAAGGATTTCTTAAAGCATAGAAGAAATACCTGATATTGCAAAAACTTTTTAATGCGTCTGAGTTAATAACACCAGACTGATTGGCTCCTGCCCCCAAGCAAGCAGAATAACTGTTTTGAATTCAGTCATAAAACTATAATAACATAGTCAAATCTTAATTTATTTATGCAAAACTATAACAAAAGTTCTATTTTCATTTATTTTAGCTCTATTTGAATAAACTACGTCTCAGAAACTCTGACAAACCGAAAGAAATATAAGCAACATCTTGCATTTTGATATTATTCATTCGATTGGTCTAAACACATTTCCTTTCAGTAAACTGTCATCAATAATGAAATTATTTGAAATCCCTAGCATGTTTTAACTGTAAAAGAATCAAAAGTAAGTATTTGAACCAGAGTTTCGCTCTAATGAGGATGTTAATAATAATGCAAAAATTACTGTATTCACTGTAAAAGTGAATAAAAGATATCTTGCATTTTATCATTTGATGGATATCCTGTGATGGACTGGTGACCTGTCCAGGGTGTACCCCGCCTCTCGCCCATAGACAGTTGTAGATAGGCACCAGCACCCCTCGCGACCCCGTTTGGGATAAGCGTGAAGGAAAATGGATGGATCATTTGAAATCATTAACATATTTGGAGGTACAGCGGGTCTAATGTTGTCTGAACTCATACTACTTTAGCTCACCCAAACAACCTCTATATTTCTGACATCTGAGAGATTGGATTTCCCTGCCCAATTTCTTCCCACTGGTGTTATTGAAATTATGCTGATGATTGCCTTCTGCCTTCTGTGATGTCACCAAAGGCACCTGAATGTTGATGCTTGTATATAAAAGTTGTTTCAACTTAATTATGCTCCAATTTAAGACCAATAGAAAACCCAAAGCGACATCAATAGAGAATAAAAGTGACACTTTCAAATAAGAGGATTATATAAAAAAAGATTAAATGATTAATAAAATGGAAACAAATGTCGGAACTGTAACAAATAATGTTTAGATAAAACCTTCCAAGGCCATGATTTTTTTTTTTCCATCTTGATTTAAAGCATCTGAAGTTTTTATTTTTACATCTTTTGAGAGTTAATTCCAGATTTTCGAAGCATACAAACTAAATACTGCTTCTTCATGTTTGGTTCTGGCTCTAGCTATACAAAGTACTTTAAAACCAGAAGACCTGAGAGGTCTGGGGGCTTGATACACTGTAAGACAGTCTGTAATGTATTCTGGTATTAAGCCATTTTGAGATTTATTGCAAGAAGCATCCTCGATCCGCTGCAGTCTTATCGACATTTTTAGACAGACCTATGAAAACAGCGCTGCTACTGAAGATGAACACAATAATTCGTTTCTCTAGCTCCTGCTAAGGCGTTAGTCCTTTAATCGTGGATATGTTCTTTATGTGATAGGACAGCTTTGCAGTTTTACAAAGGCAATCTTTAATGTAGATTACTATAGGTAAAACAAGTTTGTCCTTTTTGAATCCCAGCAACAACAGACTCAAATGAAAATGGTAATGGTCACCATTAAATAAAAAGATAATTATTCAATCAAATGTAAATATTTTCAATTTCAAAGATTTGTTTTATTAAAAGGTTATTTTTTTGTCACCCTAGATTTATCAGTTTAATTTAATTTGGAAAGACATAAAAAAGCATTTAGAAATGTACTTTTGTTTTTATTAATATAGCTAATATTTCTGCCTAAAACCACCTTCACAACTCACCGAATATATAAGCCTGCTAATTTGCAAATGAAAGCTGGGTATATCTAAGGGCTTTTAGCTTCTGTTTACTAGGCGTTTCTCCTTCTCCCTATTGAGACAGTCAGGTACAGTAAAGGTTTAAAGAGGATCCAAATGCAGAAACTGAAGCTGAAGTGGTTTGTAGCAGATTTAATAATAAAAACGTGGAAAATGATGCAAAAATCCCAAAATAACAAAATACAGAATTACAAAAATAACAAAGGACATCAGGGCAAACACACACAAGGAGCCAAGAAACAATGAGGAACCAGCAGAAAGTGACTGAACAGGAGTATATAAGGGGACTGACACAAGAGAGCAACAGAGGGTAAACAGGAAATACATAAGAACACAAATACAACCAGAAAACAACTCAAAATGTAAATGAAACCAAATAAAACTGAAAAAGAAAACTTAAACGGAGCAAAATCATGACAGTTAGACATGAGGCTACAATAATCTGACACTCCCTCATCGTTAACATTCAGGTTGGGACAAATTTGAATGTTCTCATCTGAGCCCTCATTATTTGGAAAGTGTTTTTGGATTTGGAATATAGAACAGTCACAACTGTAATTTAGATAGGAAGAAACATTTTTTTTATTTTTATAATTTGCATATGTTTTGTAATAAATTGTATATAATTGGCAGCAAGAAAACTAAAATATATAACTAATAAGTTAAATATAATGTAACTTTCATTTACTTTTTTTGAAAAAAAAAAAAGCAATGGCTTGTGTCTTTTAGTAAAACTGATTTAAATTTTTACTCACGTTTAGTTTTAAATCTAAAACTGTTTCCATTAAGCACAATTTCTTTCTATATTAAAAGCTTTAGAAGTTTAGACTTACATCAAATCAAAAATCTAAAAACCCATTTCAGGATTAAAAATAGAAAAAAAGAAATGAACAACTGTTTTAATTCACTCAAGCGTTGTTATTGCAGTAGCTACTTAATAACAAAGACTTAAACTTAAACATCATCAATTAGTTAGCTTTACAATAACATCCAAAACATGCAAATGTCTAATTCTGCATTGTGCCAGGAGACAGCTGTGCCACTGCGTGCTTAGCCTGCAGTAGGCTCATTCAAAAGGATCTCTCTCTCCTTCCATTAGAACAGGATGAATTTTTCATGGGGCCAATGAAAGGGAGCAGTGGGATAGGCTTTCCATATCTCTGCACGAGCCATAATCAATGGAGGGAGGATGAAAGTTTCACCAGCTCTTGGTTTCCTTTGGGAGAGGCATGGGGTCAGATTAAGTCTAATTGAATTCACTTTCACAGCAGTGGTTTAGGTGTGACTTACCAATTTAGCCCTAAACAGATTATGAGGATTAGAATTAACATGATAGCAAAAGATTATGTCAGAGTGAGGTTACCAATAATGCCGCTTGGATTATCTTCATTTATTATTTCCATTGCAGATATCAACTGTGAAATCTAGGAAATGAATTACTTAATAAAACGAGAAAACAACACGGTGAGTATTCTGCTCCAGTAAGCGGAATAAGAGTGAATATCATCAGCCAGCTGAGTGTCACAGTCAGCAAAAGCGTCTCCTTGGCCAATCAGGTCCCCTGTTTCATTGCTTGGCAACCAAAAGGGAAGGAGGTAGGGCAAAATGACAATGTAAAAATAGCACATCAATAGCCAAAGAAAGGCAAATACGTCAGCGAAGGCTATAAATAGCACAGTAGAGCCCATAATGTGCATTGTATACAGCGACCTACCTGTGATGTTGCTTTCATGTGTGACATTTTATTTTCATGGATGCAAATTCAGCTTCAAATGCACACAAGGAGTAGACTTGGTAACACACAGGAGCAGTATTGTGAATAAATGAGATAATTTGAATATTATGGCTGTTTTTACGGTTCATAGGAAACAGCTCTCGTTTTTCTCGTGAGAAGTTCTTCCCAACGCAGTCAACAGGTTTCTACAGCAGCCCACTACTTCTGAGATTTTTTTGCATAGATGCAAAAAAGGAAAATACTCTTTTGAATGAATTAACAGTAGTTCTACCTGCAAATAGGATTTGCAAGTCAAAAAGGACTTTAAGGATTAGTGGTGCACATGAATAAGCACATGATATCTGTTTTCTTTGTATATTATTTGCTAAATGCTGTAAAATGTATTAAATTATTCCGAAGGCCATACATTTACATATAAAATTTAAACTGTACAACAAACTAATCACCCAACTAGAGTTCAGACCAAATTTTGGGTCACAAATGTGAGGATTCCTGCACATGGGTGATCAAATCATAGATACGTAGGTGGGGTGTGAAGATTTTTTCTGTATTATTTTATTCACTTATGTCCTTTTTTTTTTTTTTTTTTTAAATATACACACATGGCCACACTGCCTGGAGGCCCATATGTAATACTTACAGCGTATCAAAAGCAATTAAAAGGTGGAGCAAGAGTAGAACCTTAAAAGGCTTTATCTGGGCCGTCTTATCCACCAGACATCTCTTGGGGAGGCTGGTCGTTGCTAGAGTAACCATCAGAAATGGCAACTGACGTCAAGAAGGTAGGAGAAATACCAGGGAGAGCCGGAGCTGCTATGCATTATGGATTATCGAAAAAAGGCCGCTCTTGAAGAGTGCAAAGTGACTTAAAATATGCGTGCCTTGCTGAGTTTGCTACCTTGTCTCCTCTTAATTTTCTCTTTGATGAGGAAAATGGATGATGACAGCTAGAGATATGTTTTTTCCTGAGAATCAGCCCTTTAACTAGGTCTAACTAAAGTTGTACATTTTATGTCAAATGCTGCTGAGTAGCTTTTTCATAGAAGAAATAATTCCTTACTCTCCATTAGGGTTAAATAATGAATAATCTTTTTAGTGCATTTTTAAAAGAACTTCATAACTGACTTTTTTTTACGCTTAAACGTGACCCAAATAATTATCCTTTTTTCTTACACCACTAAAGATGCTAACTTTACTGTTGTGAAGTTCTATAAATTAGAAAAAAAATTAAATGGGCAGCAAATCAACTGCAGTACAAAAAAAACAAAACTACAAAAATATATTTTATAGTCTGCTACTTTGTAATAGTACTTCTTAGGTTTAGAGAGGTTCTAAGGCCGTTAGAAAAAAACACCAGTAGAGATAGGCAACAAGATTTTACAAACTATATTTAGAACATTACATGTTACCTATTGTGCTGTAAGATGTAAAATAGGTCAGAGAAAAGGCTAATAATTATATTTTTTTCATAATTATTTTCCCTTTGTTTGATCTTCAGCCATATTTAAGGCAGCCTTTTGATTATTTACGTCTTATGACCCTTAATATTCCTTAAATACACTGTTTCTATGGTTGTGAAAAATAGTTTGAGCATAATAGTCTGAGCATAAAATACATTTTAATGCATGTAATGTTTTCCAGCTATACAGACAAAACTTTACAACTGACAATTATGTTTCCACAGCTAAAAAGCAACTTTAAATGACTGACAGTATACTTGACTGTTAATTAGCATTAACATATAGAACTGACTGCTTTTCAGCTGCATCAGTCCCAGCATGCATGACACCCTGACCTTTCTTTCTTACATAAAACCAAACACACTTTCACTTTTCCAACATAATCCGTTCTACAACACACAGTAATTTAGCAACATCAATAATGGAAACAATATAAATGTATAAGATCTAATTAGCAGTTTATTTTATATTTATCCCAATCTTGAGGTGTATGGTGCCAAAATCCACTGAAACTGCTCTCTTTGGGTTCTAAAGGCCATGTTTTGATTGTTCTTTTATCAATGAATTATGTAGCTTAGGTCTGTACAGTGTATATATATATATATATATATATATATATATATATATATATATATATATATATATATATACGATCCTGAATAAACAATGGATAAGCCAGGTTTTTTAAAAACACCATAATGTCGCTTTTAATTTGTAACAAATGATTACCTAAAAATCAAATACTAACTTTAGTGTGAAATGTCATACATGATGTACAATTAGTTTTTTATTCCCAAACATAGAGCCAGTTTCCAGTGACCCAAAATGCAAAAAGGTTTAGGTAGATTCAATAAAGGTGCAAGAAAACATGAATTTCTAAATTATTTCAAAGCTTTTTTTTTTCAATCCATTAATTCCAAAGTATGCTCTGGTCTTTTTGGGAGAGTTTAAAGCAAAGACGAATGATGAATAATGAATAACTCACTGTTTGAGTGACTCTGGCATATTTTGTCTATAATATAATACTGTATTTTGATGTGTAAGTCAATCCTGGGCTCTATAACAAATGCTTTCTAGGACAGGACTACCTCTGCGCTTTTTCTGAGGAGCGTTTATTTTAATAAATAATAAAAATACTACAGACTACTTTCACTCTAGGTTTAGTTTTTGAGTAATCTGTAAATTTAAGACAAAGCTACATTTTCACTTCTAAATGGAAACAGCGATAAATGTGTGAAAGAAAATTTGACCCTAAATGTGTGAAAGAAAATTTGACATGCCGCAAAACATTAAAAAAAAAAAATTAAACTCTCAGAATTTCCCATGAATCCCTCATATTAGCACTTTAAGCTGCAGAGGAAATGTACACAGTGAAGAAGTGAGAATATTTCCAACTAGGGGAATCCCAAGTTCTTTTGTAAAATCGTAGACCAACAAGGTTTGAGTTTCCTAAGAAGTGAATCTCAAGACCTATGCATAGAGGGAATAAATTTAGAGGAAGTATGGAACAGCCTAGTAGGCTAATGCCACCCTTTTCAAATCACTGCTGCACCATTATGAGATGATCATTAATTTATTATCATGGGCACATAATTATTTTTGCTTGACATTTTGGCGCACCACAGGTTCTGAACATGGGATAAGAGTAAGGTAATACCCCTTAGCTGCCTGATAACCAAACCCAAGCCCTAATAATGCCTAAAACTACATGGTAACTGGGGTTTAATTTGGCTGATTCTGCACACACTCCCTTCTAATATAATTAAACGTTTCATACAGAAAACATCTTTTATACAAATGTTTTTGTATAAAGCTATGGCACAACAGATGAGGTGGCTTAAATCTCACGCCCTGCAGAGGAACAGAAATGAAAACCTAAAGATTTCAAAAACAGTTGAAGCTTTTCTACCTTTTTGCTGAGAAGATGAGACACAGAGGAAGTGGACTGCATATGTCCTGAATAACATGGACTGGGAGTCGCACACAGTGGCTGTGGTTTCGCTTCTTCTTTTCAGCACTGAGCGTTGTGGATGCTGCCAGGAGAGGCTGTAAATAAGTGGAGAGCAAGAGCAGAGCTGGAGTATGAGTGGAGAGCAGCTGAGTGGGAGGGTGAGGAAACTGAGGGAGGGAGGTGGGACATGAGGAGTGGAACTGGAGTAGTATCTTTATTAAAGAGACAGAGCTGATTTATTCCATTCTACTAAATAATATATTATCTCAATAATGGGCTAGGTACATTTTAGTCCTGTTAATAGATGTGAAATTTTCTCCTAATCAGCATTTTATCTTAAAGATTGAACTTATCTTGGGCAACGTGTTAAAAAAAAAAAATGTTATGGTAAATTAATCAAATATAAATAGAGGCCATAAATCATATGTACATTTACTGTCATGCTTTATCCCTGCTGGCGTCATGAGGGGTGCTGGTGCCTATCTCGAGCTGTCAATGGGTGAGAAGTTGTGTACACCCTGGACAGGTGGCCAGTCTAACGCAGGGCAACACAGAGACAAACAGGAAAAACAACCATTCACTTTCACACTTAAGGAGAATTTAGAGAAGCCAATTAACCTAACAGTCTTGTTTTAGGACTGTGGGAGGAAGCCAGAGTACCCAGAGAGGACCCAGGCATGCTCAGGGAGAACATACAAACTCCATGCAGAGAGACCCCGGGCCGGGAATCGAACCCGGAACCTTCTTGATGCAAGTGAGCAGCCCCAACCATAAAACATATTTTTTACTATTTATTTCCTTTAAAATCAACTATATGTACATTACAGAGGGGAGTAGTAACAAGTTTAATTTACTCAGTTACATTTAGTGAAGAAATCTTTAAGAAATAAATGTAATTTTAGTAATTATACTTCAGGGTAGTTTTTAATTTTGCATTAGTATTCTTGTGAGTCTATAACTCTTACTCAAATACATTTACTTTACCCACCATAAGAAATAGGAGCAATTCAGAGATCAGGGAAAATACCATTAATCTGTCAATTATTTTTTCGAATAATCAATTAATAGTTACCGTATATAATATATGTTCCATTAACAAGGTAATAAAAAATGGCTCCTTAAAGAAGACTTTTTATATTAAACCAGGTAAAACTAAAAATTTTCCACTTGAATTCTGGATAGAGCATATTGACAGACAAAAAAAGCTTTTATTTTTTTTAAATCTTAAATGCAAAATGTTTATTTTTTTCTTTTACAATTTTAAAACAATTACTTCTCTATGTGGGGTGCTCTGCCAGCTAAAGGCATCTTTGAGAGTCTCTATACTCCAGTTAATGATTATTCGATTACTTAATTAGTTAATGATTGTTTCAATAATCGATTAATAATGATTAATCTCATTGTTTCCTCGCTATACTGTATACAGTACATACTTTTAGAATTGTTTCTTTTAAGTTCATGCAGAAAATTAGATTTTAAAGTGTTTTAAATACACACTTGTAATGGCTTTATTTAATTTTAAACTTTTAAAATGCCAAAAATTGCATATCACAGTGTCTCCGATTGCATAATTTTAAACATAAATTCAAACAACTAGTTAGTACTTGAGCAGCCATTTAACCAAGCGTTTTCTTACTCTTGAGTAAATTCCTGGATCACTACTTTCTTCTTTTGAGTAAATAAAAATATTACAGCTGTACCACTCTGGTAAATTATCACCTTTTTATTATTATTAAAATCTCTTCCACTCTTGTCAATTACTGATATTGATGTATTTGGATTTCTCTTACTCTAGTATCTCATCTAGGTACAACATTACTTTTAATTTGTGGTGCTCCCAGTATTACATATGAATAAAAAGTATTACATGTAGTATGGGCAATCATCCCTCCTCAGAGAAAATCTATAAAAAAAAATCTATAAAAAAAAAATCTAAAATTACCAACTATAATCCGCAGGTGAACAAGGCATGTCTATGATGTTGTTGCTGCTTCTGAAGTTTACTGTTACAGATATTAATAGAACTCTTTTGTCATCTGTGATCTGTTTGGTGTTCCAGTAGGCTACTTAATCTCAACTTTCTCAGGATGTGCCCCTTTTTTTCTTTTTTTTCCCCCTTCAACCACAAAGTATTTTCTTAGAAGTTTAGAAGTTAACCCATAAACAATTGCAAATACCTGCCCAACAGTCCAAAATATATTTCTTGGAAGCAAAGATGACATACAGAATATAATAAAAATACCACAAAGATGACTGCAATTTATTATATTGTGCCACTGTAGCTTTCAGATAGTTGCTCCATTAAGATGTACCATTAAACGGCAACTTAAATATTTCATGCATGCAACAAATGCATCTATTGATGCTTTAAAAGATTATGTCAAGATATTTTTGGTTATTTGATGTCTAAAGACAAAACAGCAGAATAAGTATTAATTCGATAAAATTCTGTTTTAATACTTATCAAATAAGTATTAGTCAAATAAAAAAAGGAATTATCGTTACAGATATTCGTAGAAGTTTTTCTTCAAACCTAGTTTCCAAACAGAAGTATCTCCTCTTTTACATGATATGGAAATTTAACTTATGACTACTTAATACTTATGACAAATATGCAAAAAATAGAATTTTTCACAGCAAGCAAGCTGTACTTCAGGACCTTTTTAATCAAACAATTATAAAATGTCTGACCACTTCTAGGTGCCTCATTTTGATTTACTATTTAGATGTTTTTAACTTTATTGTAATTAGAATCATAGAGGCAAGTAGTCTGTTAACAAAATTAACCAAATACAAACTCTTTAAGACCAGACATTTTTCTTCCAAAACAGGTACATTTTATTTATTTATTTATTTTAAACAGTATGAAGAATCAGGTACAGTCACTCAGCTACCAAGCAGAACTTTAAGTGCTTGAAGAGAAGCTCACATGAACATTTTTGTGAGAAAAGCATTTGACCTTTAACAAAAATATTATTCAAACTCGTTTCATATTTAGGATTAGTATCAACATTCGTAACTAAATACTACTTGAAAGTTTTGCTTAATTCTCGCTGACCTAACTAAATGCAAAGACAAATCTTTTGCACAGGTTAACATCAGGTAAACTACAAAGACTTAGTGTTGCTAAAATGCACTTGAAGGCTTCACTCAAACTTAATGCCCTGAGCCAGGGGAAGATCCTTGCTGTAGTTTATTGTACAGGTGGAGCGCCTCATGTACTGCTTCCAGGAATCGCTGCCCGATTCTCTTCCGCCACCAGTGTGCTTTTCGCCACCAAACGCTCCTCCGATCTCAGCTCCGCTTGTAGGAATATTGACATTCACGATGCCGCAGTCAGACCCTTTAGGCCCCATCCAGCGGAAAACTCTGCCCATATCTTTGGTGAAGATGCTGCTGGACAGACCCTGCTTGACCTCGTTGTTCCAAGCAAACGCCTCCTCTTCTGTCTTGAACTTGAGGACGTAGAGGATTGGGACAAAGGTTTCGGTGTGGACGATGGGTGCGTCATGAGGCAATCCTGTGATGATAGTGGGCTCAACATAATTTCCAGGGCGATCCATCACCTTCCCCCCACAAACCACAGTACCACCCTGCTGCTTGGCCTGTGCGATTGCAGACAGATACTGTTCCACAGCTTGTTTGGTGTGCAGAGGGCCGTAGAGAGTACTTGGATCCCAAGGGTCTCCAATTCGAACTTGTTTGTAGGCCTTAGCTATCCTCTCAACCACTGTGTCATGGACACTCTCATGAAGCATCAGCCTCCTAGTTGTGGTGCAACGTTGCCCAGCAGTTCCTACCGAAGCAAAGACGGCAGAAGGAACCACAAGGTTGAGGTCTGCATCCTCAAACACGATAATAGCATTGTTTCCACCGAGCTCCAGCAACTTGCGTCCGAATCTTTCCTGCACCATCATTGCTACAAGCTTGCCAACATGGGTGCTTCCAGTGAAAGACAGAAGATCCACACGTTCATCCTTTGCCATGGCGGTGCCGATATCAGCGCCTCCGCAGGTCATGGAGCAGATAGCCCCGGGCAGATTGTTTTGTTCTAGCACCTCTGCCACAATTTTGGTGACTGCAACACTAGTGAGAGGGGTGGTTGGGGCACCCTTCCAAAGGCAGACGTTGCCACAGGTCAGGGCGATGGCGTTGTTCCATCCATATACAGCCACAGGGAAATTGAAGGCAGTTATGATGCCGACAAGACCAACTGGGTTCCACTGCTCCAGAAGAGCATGTCCGGGTCTTTCAGAGGGAAGAATAGGCCCACCAATCATTCTTGACAGACCCACTGCATAATCACAGACATCAACGTACTCCTGGACTTCGCCCACTCCTTCAACATAGATCTTACCCATTTCTAGAGAAACCAAACTTCCAAGCACTTTGATTTTCTTTCTTAATGCATCCCCAATCTGCCTCACAATCTCCCCTCTTTTTGGAGCTGGAATATCTGCCCACACCTTCCAGGCCTCCCTCGCCTTCTGGACCGTTTCTTCGTATTCTGCCAAAGTTGCCTGGGTAACTCTCGCTATTGGCTCATTGTTGGCGGGGCAGTAGGACGTGACTACTTCCCCGCTGCCTCCCCAGCTTCCGTTGTAAACACCAAGGTTGTCCTCAGATAAACCCAGCTCCTTCAGCCAGGAGTATTTGGGCTGGTTGATGAGGAGACTCGACATGGCTGCTGACTGGCGGCAGTGAACAGAAGCTAATTTATTGCTCAAAAGTAGCCTGCTGTGCCGGGCAAGGGTCAGAGTAAGGCAGCGCTGCATGGATGCTGAAAACCAAGGGCAGAGTTAAAAATTAATTTAACATGTCAGATGGCTTCAGGAGTGAACAAACAATTAACCTATAGGGTTATGGTTTAACTCTAAACCACCAAACAGAAAAACTGCCTTGCTTGTATTTCACAAAAATAACTTCACAAGTTACAACACCTTTTCATTATTTATTTTAAAGTTCCTGGTACAAAAAACAAAAAATTATATGACCAATTAAGCTGAAGCTTCTAGAAAATATATAATTTATATATGAATAATTTATTCAGAGAGATAAAACAACAAAGATGGATCTACTCACAACTTGTAGCTCCCAAATTGGTTTATTCACCAGATACAAACAGTGACGTTTAGTGCCGCAATCCCTTCCTTCTATTTTGTCATCTGTGATTTTTTTGGTGGTCCAGCACCTAATCTCAACTTCCTCAGGATGTGCGTGATTTTGCACCTTTTTTAGGCGAAAAAAAAACTACAATTAATAATACTGCACTGTAAGCGAAGACAATATCCTCTTTTTTTCCTTCCATTCACCAAAATCTAGATAAAGTTTAACCCTAAACAACTATAAATACCTACCCAACAGGCCAAAACATATCGCTAGGAGCAAAGATGATATACAGAACAAGAAATTTAACAAATATACTGCAGAGAAAACTGCCATTTATTATATTGTGCAGCTTTCAGATAAGAGTTAAAATTAAAAATTAAATCCTTCCTGCATGTAAAAAACTCACCTATTGATGCTATAAAAGGTTACATGTTGAGATATTTTTGATTTAATGTCTAAAAGACAAAACTGCAGAATAAGTATTAATTTGATTAAAATGTGTTTTAATACTTATATTAATAAAAAAAACATCTAAACATAACAGACACCGTTTTAACCATTGTATTTTAGTGAAATAATAATAATAATAAATAACGTTTTTATTGTGGAATTTCTGCATCATAGGTGCATAATAAGAGAAATTCACTTAATTGCCCCAAAAACTTGCTGGATTGCATAACATTAGTCTACCTGCTCTGACCAGAACACATCAAGTATTACTTAACCTGATCCAGTGTATTTGTTTGCCAGTGTTGGGCAATCATAAGGACGCTGCTCTTAACACGAAGGCATTGGTGATATTAGATAAATAGGGGAGAGAGACACCCCCTCGTGTCACCTTTAACTGCAAGATTCCTCTGACATGAGCCGCTCTAAAACTAGATCATATGTTTGAACTGCTATAAGCGCCATGAGGTGACAACAGAGATTAACAACCGTGGATTCAACGTGCTAGTTTAGCTGCATGGCAGCATATCCTGTACATACTGCATCTGCATGTTAGTTTATTATCTAAAAATCAAGTTAAAGTTGTTTACGAGGAGTTGGTTTTACTCACGTTGGTGTTCAGACGACTAGGCCACGTCCAGTCAAGAGCAGGGAAGTACTCGCTCACTTAAAGGAAGCGTTACTTCTGTGCTTGATTGTGATTGGTCAGCTGCTCGACGCACGGCGGCGCGTGCTTTGTCAGAACGATCGATGCTAAATGCTAGAAGCTAGCTTTTGTTTTGATTGAGCATCGCAGGGTTTCTTTTTAGCGCTACTAAAAAAGAGGCCGCTCTTTGAAACACTTGCACGATGAGTGGCGGAGTGTATGGAGGCGGTGAGTGGGAACTTTAATAAAAATGGAGCGAAACCTGAGGAAAACTGTGCGTCTTATATTAGCAGGAGCTAGGTTTGGAGTTAGCTAGATTAGCTAGCGGTGCTGACGCTCCGCTCTGTGTAAGATCAGATACACATTGTTTTTTGTTTTTACCTCCGATAAAAATATTTGAGAATAATGCTATTGTTCGATTTAATTTAGATATATCTGTTTGTGTTTCAATCATTTAACTAAGCTTAATTAAGAAAGGAACAATGAATGAAAGTGCGATGGAGGAAGCATCCATTCATCTAATAACACATGAGCTAAAAATGAACTTATCGCGCTGTTATTGACTGGAATAAAGGAGGATTAAATAATAAACCATAGAACTATTCGCTATAGTGACCATTCACTATAGAACTATTCACTATAGTGAATAGTTCTATAGTGAATATATATCATTATTCTTGTCTTTATTATTGAAACAGTGCCACATTCACAGCTCTAACAATTTAATTAATTTTGTAAATACCATAGAGTAAATATAAAGACCAAATAATACTAAAAAAAAGTACATTCGACGATGCATTGAAATGATAGGCGACATGTGTAACATTGACACAAACTCGTCTTAAAACCCATTTTTATTCTTTTACTTTTAACACAGTAAAACTTTCTGTTTTCTTGTTTTATGGTTGTTTTTAGATGTTTCTTTTTATCAGGTTTGTATTTAGTTTCCTTTTTTGTTATTTTACACTGTTTTATTGCTTTCATTGCTTTTATTTCCTTGGTATGTAAAGCACTGTAATAGCTGTGGTTGTTTTAAAGGGCTCTATAATTAAAGTTGAATGTAGTTTTAGACCTCTTAAGTTTTTCATTCGTATTTTATTTTATTGTGTTTACCTTCATAAAATAGCTGTTCAAAATAATTGCAAAGCATTGATGTGGACATCCAGTTACTGTCTTTAGGGAGGTTGCTACAAAATATTGTTTGTTGATTTTAAATGAAGCAACATTAGGACACCAGGGAAAAAAATCATAAAGTTTCTAATGCATTTAGCAAGTATCACCATGTGCATATAGAGTATTGATACATGGCACTTATTAAACTAACTCTCTTTGTTGCAGTCCTTTACAATATTGATGTGTCACACACTGATATAATTGTTGGCCAAAGTTTTGCAGTTGTATCTTCCAGCTGCTCGGACATTAGAGAGAAAATGTTGAAATTATTAAAGAATGACCATTGTGATTCTAGTAGTTCATTTATTTTAAATAGTATAATGTCTTCAGGACCAGACAGTCACTATTTTGTTACTATTCTATTTTTATCAAGTTGCAGAGCTGAAATAAATCATATTGTGCGTGGGAAACACTAATTGTATAAACGCCTTACTTTCTTATTTCTTGTTTATAGTCTTTTTCATAGCCAAATTGTCAATATAAATGAATTTTAAGTTCTCATCTCCTCATTTCTCATTGGTTTCTGTAGATGAGGTGGGAGCTCTGGTGTTTGACATTGGTTCGTATTCTGTAAGAGCCGGCTATGCGGGAGAAGATTGTCCCAAGGTAGGTGGATCACTCGGATGACCTGATTAGGTGGGAGTTTTTTTCTTTCTGAGTTCCTGCTTGTTTTCTCTGGGGGAACACCGGTGTCAGGAAATTAGTGCTGTCACCCCAGAGACAGACTGGATAAATTGAGTTCAGATCATTTTGGAACACTTCTTTGGTTTAGATTTGTGTTCTTTTGAAAGAAATATAGAAATGAAGCATCAGAGACATTGATTTGTTGCTGTTATTTTTTTATTTTTATATTCTATATTTTTCAAAACACTTTCTTTAAACACAGTAGTCATGCTTGTGTCATTATTGTTTCTATATCACTGTTTTAATGCATTTATGTCAGTCTACTGTCTTAATTCAGTGGTTGTTGTTTGTTCCTGATGACTTTAAATGCAAGAATTAAAAGTGGTTTCCATACATAAAATGCAACTTTCCTACTAAGGTGTATGCATTCATTTACAAATACTTATAAGATATATTTCTATAAAGTATTAGTTTCGCTTTAGACCTGCATATATGAATAAAGAATTTCTGACCAAAGCAGGAGCTATGACTTTCCTATGAGAACATCTCTTAATTGTTTAGGAAAACCATTTTGCAAAACCTTTTGTTTTGATCTGCAAGCATATGAAATGAAAATCAGATATTGTTACTATTTTTAAAAGTAAAACAGTGGTTTGCGTAGTTTTCTCCAAAGCAGTATTTTGTTCATTAGCTGAACTTTATGATTTTCTACATCAGCTGAAAGCCAGTTCTGGTCAGAAAGTTAAAGCTACACGTGTGCATGACCTGAAATTATTTTACTTTTGGTTTGTCCTGGCCTAGGCCGACTTCCCAACAGTGATAGGTGTTACTATTGACCGGGATGATGGCAGTACGCCCATGGAGACAGATGGCGACAAGGGCAAGCAGAGCGGCACCACCTACTACATCGATACCAATCAGCTGAGGGTTCCGAGGGAGAACATGGAGGTTATGTCTCCCCTAAAAAATGGCATGAGTGAGTATTCAGTTTTATTGTGAAGGATAACTAATGAGAATTATCTTAAAGACTAAAAAAGTTTTCTTGATGAAAGATTTAGAAGTGCTGGATTGTTAGAATTTATTCTGATTCTTAGTCTGGTATTTTTCCAAGTTTTTGTTATGGTCAGTGATGAAAGCTGTATAAATATTTATAAATCACTCAGCTTGATACATATCTATAGTTAGACCCTTGCGATGTGACTGTAGGTGAGTTCGTCACAACCTTGACTGATGTATGCATGACGACTGTTTGTGAATATTTATGAGAATATTTTGAGCCAAAGCCACTCAGTACAGTCTCACAATTTTTTTATTTTATTTTTTTTAACCAATGCTTAAATGTCAATGTACTGCATAATCAACTGCGGGGGTCATGTGTCCAGAGCTGTCATTGGTACTAAACAGACTTCAAATATCACCAAACTGCACTTGTAAATTAAAAGAGTGTATGTATATAGAGGCTTGGGCATATTTTTCCACAAACTGCTCTGCAGAACCTTTTCATAAAGAACACACATGTTGTTGAAGGTGCCGTGCAATATTTAAAATGTATGTAGTAGTTGCAGTTTTGGGTAAAAAAAAATTAAGAAAAAAGAGATTAATTAATGCATTATTTTATTGTTGGTTCTACCATTATATTGATTATTCAAAGTTGTTGTTTATAAAAAGATTTAATTTTTAGACGGTCAAGATTTTTTTTTTCCACCCATCCATCCCTCGGGCTTCTATGATTCATTCATAATTTTTTGCTGTTAAATGTGCTCTCATAACTGATAAACTAGCTCCCTGCAAACACTAGCTGCAAACAGCGTCAGATTCAAATCAAATTTCGACCCAAGTGTAGCCCAGCTCACTGCTACCTACAACCCAATGAGTTAACCATGTTAATTGCTGCAGAGCACCACAGTGGGACCATTAGTCCCTTAGTGGGCTGACCTGGAACGTTGGTGCACAAATTATTATCTAAAAATAGTTCATCGTTGCTCTAATTCTTTTATCATTATCTTGACTGGGTCAAAAAATAGAGGTTTTAGTGCATTTGATGTTTAGTTTTGTTGCCAATGAAAATGTAGTGAGATTTAACTTTGTTTCTTTTTTTATTATTTTAAGATTTTTTTTTTTTTTTTTTTACTGATAAAGCAGTACTTCTCAAAAGATAATGTCTAAATATGTCTAAATAACGTCCGGCTAACATTCTCTTTTCTGTCCCTTATAGTTGAGGACTGGGACAGTTTCCAGGCCATTTTGGATCACACCTATAAGATGCATTTCAAGTCTGAACCCAGCCTGCATCCTGTGCTCATGTCAGAAGCATCGGTGAGTTTCTTCTTTTCTTTTTTTTTTTATATCAGTCCCCTTTGATACATTTTTGCTCATTGTGGAGTCAAAATATATTTGTGTACTTTTAGCACAGGTTGACAGCAACCGTCTGTTTAGGATTTGTCAGATGCCCTTAGTTCTTGTCTCAGAGAAAATATATCAATGGATTTGAAGTGTAGCGTTTTTTGTGTGCACTGCTGGTGCGCATTGCTAGTGCTTAGGGTGTGCATCTGTTTTAAGGTACGTAACAGTGACGATTTATTGTGAAGCAGTAACGTCTGTTTTGTTTGCAGTGGAACACGCGAGCAAAACGAGAGAAGCTTACAGAGTTGATGTTTGAGCATTACAACATTCCTGCCTTCTTCCTGTGTAAATCAGCAGTACTGTCTGCGTATCCTTCACTGTTTTATTTCATCCAGGAATGAAAACACTTTGACAGAAACAACTGGGTTGATTTAATTATTACCCTTTCTCTTCAATGTTGGGTTTTCTGCTTATTTATGAAACACCACCTCTGCTAACAGGTAGCGTATACTTTGAACCCTCTCTCTGTGTTTCCTTAACTTTAAATGCCCCAGCTTTGCCAATGGACGGTCTACAGGTCTGGTGTTGGACAGCGGGGCCACACACACAACAGCAATTCCAGTACATGATGGTTATGTCCTTCAACAAGGTAAAACCACAAAACAAAGACAAACAAAGTTCTATATCCAACACTGGGATTTAATTTGTAGTATGAAACCAAATAGGAAAAAAATGGTTGGAATTTAAAGGTGGATTGTGTTGTTCTGTCTTTTCTCTGCGATTTGATGCCCTCTGCTGGTTGGAGTATGTCTTGATGATTTTCTGCAGTAATTTTTATTCATGCTGCAGTTTTGGGTTTAAGTGATGCAGCGGTCTCTGTGCTCCGATTATTGAAAAATAGGAATGTTGATGTTTTTAGTAGCATATTATTAGGCGCTATGTCTTATGACGATCTTATTCTAATGGTTTGACTACTTTGTTCCTGAAACTAACTTCAATTCTTACAGTACGTTTATATATTAACGCATTCCTAGAGCCTCTAGACACGTTAATGTGTTTAAAACTCATCAGAATCCTCATTTGGGTTTAAATGTGGTGGACCAAAACGAAGCAGCGTTTAATTCCTTTCCTCTGATAATACCTAAAGTAAAGTCATTTAGTAAACAGAGCTCAGTTGTCATTAACAGTAAAAAAAAAAAGAGCTGTTTTCGATTGCTTAGCTTCTAATAGAGCCCTGTTTAATGATCCAAAAGCTGAAGGAGGAGTACCAAACTGCAAACATACTGACGTTTTACTCTCCACCAATGAACTGAGAGGCTGGATGAACATAAATCCGAGAGTCTGCCAAGATGTCCATGGGATCTGTTGAGATCCATTGCATCTGATTGGAGAATTCCTTGAAACTCGCTTCTGCGCTGCTTTGATTAATAATAAATTCAGTCCTTAACAAGATGTGAAAAGGTTTTAGGGCATCTGAAAGCTGTATGGAGAGAAAAACCAGCTTCTGCACTTTGTGCAAATTCTGATCAAACAGTGGAGCAGAATCCAAACGAGACAATTAAAAAAGTGTAATTTATGTGAATTCATCAGAATAACAACTGAGATCAATTCGTCACTCTCCCAAAGTAAAGCTGACCTCATGCTGTTTTTAATCTCTCGTTTATTTTTGGGCAGGCATTGTAAAATCACCTCTGGCTGGTGATTTCATGAGCATGCAGTGTAGGGAACTGTTCCAAGAGTTAAACGTGGAGATAATCCCTCCCTATATGATTGCCTCAAAGGTAAATATAAGGTTGAGTTTTTTTTTTTCAAAACTCAATAGTTTTAAATTTAACCTTTACGTGGCTGACTTTGCTAATCTGCGTCTGAATTTGTCCCAGGATGCAGTGCGGGAGGGAGCCCCAGCCTGCTGGAAGAAAAAGGAGAAACTACCTCAAGTGACTCGGTCCTGGCACAACTACATGTGTAATGTAGGAATGAGCTCTTCATTTGTTTTAATGGAAAATAAGGATTTCTTTTAAAGTCTGGAAATGAATGAGTGCTGTTTTCTGTGTCTTGCAGTGTGTAATTCAGGATTTCCAGGCATCTGTCCTGCAGGTTTCAGACTCTCCATACGATGAACAGTGAGTTTGACATAAATTTACATTCATTCCAAAATTACTTTTTACAATATTGTGTAAAAGATTTATCATTTATACACAAAATATTTGGTATACCCCTGTAAATCACGTAAGTAAGGTCTTCCCCTCCAGAACTCTGGAGTCTAGACTGCAAAAAAAAAAAACAGGTCGCTCCTTGTATTCCAGTGTGGTTCTATGTTGGATGCCACTTATGGAAGTGTTCTTGTTCAAAAATACTGTGTCAGCTAAGAGTGGTGAAATTGTCAGGAAGTAAGTTTAGGCACAACCGTGCACAGACTTTCTGAAGGGTCAAGAGTTACAGACCTCGAAACTTCATGTGGTCTACAGATTAGCATAACAAGCCTTGTGGAATGGATCCCCATGGCAGAGCAGATGCATCCAAGCCATACATCAAGTGCAGTGCAAAGCCTTAGATTCAGTGGTTAAAGAGCGCCACATCTGGAGTCATACTCAGTGGAGACCAGTTCTCTGCAGGGACCCATCAGGTTTTTGGCGACTGGTCTGGGTTGGGAAGTTTCCTAGGTAACAGACCTTACTCGTATGGATGGGTACTTATATCATTTTTGTCTTATTGTAATAATGTAAGAAGAAAGTGTTTTTATTCATCCTGATGATAGTGAAATTCAAATGAATGTCTGAATTCCCCCAAAACTCAAAATATTTTTAGAATACTACATTACATGCATTTACTTTGTGCAATTTAGTGTAAACGTAAATGAAAAATGCCTTGTCTGTTTTAAAAATGTGTGCATATTAATAGTGATTAGTCAAGTTAATAGTGAAGTGCAGTGGAAAAATGTTACAGCTGTATGGTTGTTTACAAAAATAAAAGAAGTATTTAATACTATGTCACCTTTAAAATGACAGTCTTAAATAACTAATACCATAAATAATGTGAAAACACATTTTTAGACCAAAAATAAGCTTTTTATGGCTTTTTTTTTTTACATAGTCCCCGAAGTGTGGCAAAAAATGCAGATGTTCAGGTTCTTAACCATCCATTTTTTTTCTGTTCTTCAGTAGACGTGCTTTTCTCTCTCTAAATGATTTTCTCTTCATCTTATTTCATCAGAGTTGCTGCTCAGATGCCTACGGTGCACTATGAGCTCCCTAACGGCTACAACTGTGACTTTGGTGCAGAGAGACTGAAGATCCCAGAAGGGCTGTTTGATCCCTCTAATGCTAAGGTTTGTGCGGATTCAAAAGGCAGCGTTAAACTAAAATAATTCTTTAACATTTAAAGATGGTAAACCTACTCGGTGACCCCAATAATTATTTTTATGGAGGACTAAATGTTTATTTAGGTCATTTTCTTAAGGAATGATTTGACACAAGAACTGCTCCCATCCAGGGCCTTTCCGGAAACACCATGTTAGGAGTTGGCCATGTGGTGACGACCAGCGTAGGAATGTGTGACATCGACATTCGACCTGTAAGTGTTGACAGCCATTTAATATATTGCAACTAAAATCTTCTCTTTTTTTCCCAAAACAAATATGATCAAAATATGTTTATTACTGCAGAAATGCATTGATCGGTTTGTGGCAGATGTCTCTATTTTTGTTTCAGATACTAAAAATAGTTAACTTTTAGTCTTCCTCTCCCTAACACCATTTTGAATCCTGTAACTTTTTGTTACGTTGCCTGTTAGTACTTATTGTTGTTGGTATAATGCAGTCGCTAATTAGAAAATGAGTTTCTCCCTGGATTTCCAGTTTAAAATAGTCTGATTTACTTGTTTTCTGTGTATCTCTTAGTCAGTAATGAGGGAAGTGATTGGCTTCCAGTTTCTCTTCTAATGTTTTGATTTCGATGCATCAAAGGGTCTGTATGGCAGTGTGGTGGTAACGGGAGGAAACACACTCATTCAGGGCTTTACTGACCGACTGAACAGAGAACTTTCACAGAAAACTCCTCCAGTAAGATAAAGTCATCTTTTTTACACCATTTTAAATTTTAAACCACAAATTAAATGATCTTTGATCTAACTGCTAGAATCCCCCATGTTTGTAATTTACAGAGTATGAGGCTGAAGCTGATTGCCAACAACACTACGGTGGAACGCCGCTTCAGTGCATGGATAGGAGGCTCCATCCTGGCATCACTTGTAAGACCATATTCAAGCTTTTTTACATAAGCTACTTAGCATTTCTTACTTTAATTGAATATGTAAACATTAGTTTACTTTGGGTGCCTGACTGAATGTTTTATCTTCTCCAGGGAACTTTCCAGCAAATGTGGATTTCTAAACAGGAGTATGAGGAAGGAGGAAAGCAGTGTGTGGACAGAAAGTGTCCTTAATGTGACATCCAGCCTCAGCTTTTCTGTTCCATCTCCTTTACTAGGTTAACATTGTGAGGCATTCACCTCTGACCCAGACTCAGGAACGCTCAACTCTTATTTTCTATTTGTTTCTTAGAGTTGGTCACCTGTCAGGATCTCAAAGAAAAACATCAACTCCTCAAAGATCTTTTTTTTTTTAGATTAAAAACAGACTGTTGCCTTATCTGTTACCTGTTGATGGAAATGATGCAGTGATACGTTGTTTATAATTACATTTAGAGGAAAGTCAGAAACACTTGTGCAGGATCACAGCAGGAAACTAAAAGGGTAAGACCATAAGTGATAAAAGGATTTTAATCTGGAGGAAGCATCATATAACTTGATGTGAATGTCTTCTGTTTATTTTGTACAATTGGTAAATTTGAGAGCATTTGCCCCTGGTTAGTCATATTTCAACTAAGATCTGTATTTAATTCATTTTTTACTTGTCATTGGCTTCATATGATCTTTGAAAAATAAAGTCATTTTTGTTATGGTTACATGTATATTTGAAATTTAGAAGTTGTTTATTTTATAAGTCTGAGGTTGCTTTATTCTCACGTGTCAGTAATGAAACGGAACACATCCAAAAGAGACAGTTTATCTTATTTAACCAAATTTCATGAACTCAATCAGGTCACTGTTTTATAGCATACTCCACTGGGGGGAAAAAAGTTTTGCAGTTTCATGAAGATGGAACCTTCATCTGAGGAAACCTCTCCTTTAATTTGGCCAAGCTTTTCCTCTTTAAATCTGCTTTTCTGGCTTTTTCCCGAAGGAATTTCTCAATACGCAACCTGTCAGAAACAAACAGAAAAACAGGCTTTGGTAAAACCCCTTCTTACATATCAAATAATAAGTTCAGCAAACAGTTCATATGATCTTACCTTATGTGAGGCTGGACAAAGTAGGGTGTGTAGAATTTCTTGCGCTTATATCTTTTATTCATGTACCACGGAATTGCATATTCCTTGAAGCGATACCTGGTATAAAGCGGGACCATATATTACACAAGTGTCATGTGTTTTTTATATGACTACTAATATCCAGATTAGATCTACATTTAAAAGCGAAGTGTATAATATTAACTTACACTGATGTATGTTATTTATTACCACCTATGAGCTGAAAGTCTCAATCTTTGTTTGCATTGTCTTAGAAATTGCTATTAATAATTAGGAGTGTGTATTTGTGGAGCCAGACATCTGGCGCTATGACAGAACAGCTGTCGAACTAGTCACTAGTGAGATCACCATTACGCTCGAATGGGACTATGGCAAGCAGGCAATCAGTGAGGAAACACCTGAAGAACGAGCTCTATGACCAGTAAGATCTGGCCCACTATAGTTTCCCACTGAAAATAACGGATTAATGCTGGTGTTTCAAACGTGGGTCGACCCGCTAACAATCAGCATTTGGTTCCCTTCCCACTGGCAAAAAAAGCTGGGTCTAACCCCTCGCTGCAGCTACGTGTCTGGTGAAGCATTGATGTCAAGAGTGCAACAGAAATCAGGAAAGTAAACAACAGAGAAACATGTAAGGAAGCCAGGGTGTAGTCAGTGTGCTTTGTTTTGCTATTTTGTCCCTCCCAATCTTTCTCACCAGTGCTGCTCCATGTTTATCAAATGTAAAAAGAGTTGTTTCTCCTTTTTAGATCAGAAGCGACTGGTGCGGTGTGCTGACGTTCGTACTTTGCAGTCAATGGTTTTATGCAATTTAGCAGGTTAACCTGGCACTGGTGTTCCCACAGCATGCAAATCAGAGCTGAGGTTGTTTTAACGTTGGTCAGAATCTGCGGGCAAACTGAGCGACGGAGCGGGATAAGAGAAGACATTGGGTGGTAAAACACGAAACAGTCCCTCTAGGGCCTTTTAAAAGCCACTCACAAACCTTTTAGAAGCATTCCCTGCTTCATTCCTATTGTCTCCATATTCCATTTTAATTTAAAAAAAAAGCTAATCCCTGCCGCCTCATTTACTAAATTATCGATCAATTCATGATACTTTCTCATCTCCTCGTTTGTATACTTGTCAATTTACTTGTGACAATAGTAATGTAGATTTTATGGATTTGATGCTGTGATCTAATGTTTATCGTTGCAATCTGACATTGTAGCTTTAAAAATATGCTGATATTAATAAAGAAGAAACTGAGATGAGAGGGGGCCAGGTAAAATAGACAGTAATTTCAAGATGAACTAACAATCTCTCACCAGTATTCAAATCCGAACATGTTCCTCCTCCAAGCTCCCGGCCGGCCTTTCTCCTGTCCCGTCTGCAGCAGACGTAATGCCGTCTCCCTTTCGTTCACCACCGTGTCCAGCCTGATCATTGACCGCTCCACCTATAGGCACAAGGACCTCCCCATTAGACAGAGTTTTGATTTCAGCACCATTCAATAATTTGCAGACATGAGCTAAAAATTAACAGGAAGTGGACCAACCTTCCTCAGCCGTTCAGGACTCGGCATCTGGACCCTCTGTCTTTTTGCCTCCTGCTCCAGTGTCAGCAGCATGTTCCTTTCCTTCAGCAGCACATACCTGAAAAATAATTTAGGTTTGCTTTCACAATGTATAACTTTTTATTTTATTTATTTATATAAAGCTTTCATTGCAAAAACATCATGGGTGTGTGCTATTCTAATGTTTATTTGAACCAGCTTCTACCGACTTCCCAAAGTCCAAAAGCTTTCGGCAGAGCCTTTAGCTGTCTCAGAAACGATAAATAGGCGCATATTTTTAAAGCAATTATCAGATGGATTATTTCACCCAAGATTTAATTTCCTGGGAAGTCTGTGATAACCAGCCTCTCATGGAGGTATCAGTGAGTACTCTGCCTGCAGCATTTTATGGAGATATTTGGACATCTAGCTAACTTTGCACTGCAATAGTACTGACTGGAAGTGACTGCTTAGACATGTTTTATCACTTTTAATCTGGGAAAAGAGATTTTGGCTATGCCCCATATGTGGTACATAGTTAGGACTTTTTCATTTTAATGGGACTTAAAGAAAACTACCAGAAAAGACTAGGTTTCTCACTAAAGTAAAAACAAGAGTAAATAAAACCAAAGTAATATAAAATGTATAATAAGTAAATCTCTTGAATTTCCAGGGTCAAATAAAGTTAAGTCTGGATATTGAGGACTTTTTCTTCAAGACAAGTTTGTACTTTTCATAGATTTCTTTCTCTAGGGTGTATTAAGAAATATATCAGAATAACACAAAACAATGCATTATACTTTCAAAGGCTATCAGGGGCTTCCAATTGCTCACCAGAGTTTGTGTAAGTCCTCATTACTCTTTGTTCTCAGCTGTTTTGCTGTCCATGGAGCTCCTGTAATGAATAAAACAGTGACAGACAAACTTAAGATGAGATTATGCATCAGGAAGGACACCTGATTCTGTAATTTTTCATATATCCTGAATCACATAAGTACCGGTAATTTTAAACTGCCCCTATAAAAAAAATACATAGAAGTACAACTCCTTCATGCCAAGGCCGGGAACTGACATGGCGGAAAAAAATATGTAACATGAGGCCGAAATATCTATTCTTTCCAATGAAATACTAATTCATGCACACTTTATATGGCCATTATAAGCATTTTTGCTGTGTTAAAACATTTTGTAAATTTTCTAATTCCATCTTTTGAAAAGCCTAAAGAGTCTAAAGTCATGCATTTTCCCCTCTACGTTCTTCCTTGGTGCAACACAGCACTGACTACATTTTATTTCTCAAACACCTGAGTGGCCCATCACAAACTATTGGTACCAGAGAATCCACTTCCTAATCACCCTTTTTTTCCCAGCAATAGAAACCAGTGAGGACCAGAACTTTAAGAGGTGGGCCTATAGGCTTCACCCTTAGAGCATATCGCTGGTGGGCTAAAGGCAGAATCTCCAGACCCCAAAAAAAACAGCATCTGCCTACACGGTCAGCCTTCATCACGTGTAAATATGCAGCCAAGTAATACAGAGGAGAAATGGTCTCTGGTCACCTCAGAGCCAGAGATCACTGCTGCCCTGAATCGTGAAGACAAGGTTACTAGCTGTAACAGTACAAAGGGGTAAGAGAACAGAAGCAAAGCGATAAAAAAAATCCATAGCTGGCTCATGCGTAATGATGCAGCATAACAGGCACTGTGTGTGTAAAGCGCTGCTGCAGATCTAAATAAACTCTGACCACTTGAGGTTTGATGAAACTCGGCTCTAGTTACTTTAATGATCTAGAAGTCACTTTGTGGGTTTGAGGCTCCAAGTCATCTTAGGTGATAGGTGATTGTATTTTTTTGTCTATCATTTTGAAGCTGTTCACTCTAAAAGAGAAGGTCCTTTCTCTTCTCTTTCTCCTCCACGTATAGATCATATCAGTGCCATGTTATAAACTGCACTCCCTATAAGATGAGCATATTACTATGAGACAAGTAATGAATGCACTTATTTGTTGCTTCACTGGATCACTCTGCACTTCACATGAACATATTTGTATCCTTTCCTCCTTCAATTGGACCTTGAGCTGAAACGTAAAGTGTTAAAGGCCAACACCTATTGGAGAGGAGCAGTGTTATTTTATAGCACAGTCACACACACACGTCGGTTCATCTGGTCATCTTTTATACGTGGCTGTAAATATTTTATTTAAATGCATCACTGAGAAATTGGAATCTCTTTAAAGTTTATCAAACACTTAAAATACAAATCAATCAGCCTATCCTTGTCTGTTATCTTGGTTTGTTCCTCTGTTCCTGAAGGTGCGCTGTAGGAGGATTATGATTTAGAATTTTGTGAGCACCAATCGTTTATGCTGTGGCCACAAATAAGTACATCAGGAGACCAAGTCTGCACACAAATGTGTTTTTCCAGAGAACAAATTAGTATTTTGTGGGAATGAATAGTTATTTCATGTGCACATTATATAGATACTTTTCCCATGTCCTGGGCTCCGTACCTTTACATAAGTTCTAGTAAATGTATTTTTTCACCTGACTTCACAGTGGACTCTCCCCAGTTCTCAGGGTTATCAAAGAACTCTTCCAGGCCTCTTCTGCTGACGCTCGTGTGCAGAGCTCGATGCTGAGCCACAGAGTTGATGGGAGAGATCCAGGGAGGGGCAATCAGGGAGATTCTTTCACTAAAGAAGGAAAAAAGATGCACATATGATTAAATGGTATACGGATCGCTCCTTTGGAACATTCAGGCAAGATGGAGTAATCCTTTTTTATTTTTTTTTTTTTTTTCTCTCAATACATTTACATTATTGAATACCAAATAAAATGTTAGAACCTGACCACAGCTATTACTATTTCAATGCAGTTTAAAAAAAAAAATGTTATACACTCCAAGACTAACATTCTGGAAAGTTGAGTCCAAAACATTCACAATGTTGGGTTTCATCATCTGTATGTTTACCAAAACCAGTCAGACCTTGTTTGGGTTATCATTAACTAATAGATTCTTGATGGGATACTTTATCATTTGTATTATTGAGCATAAAAATGGAGAGAAATAGCTTGTTTTAATGTAAATTTTCATCTTTCTCTGTATGTATTAAACATTAGCATCACCCTGTAAATATAACTCATAGTACAGCCTTTCAAGGATTATAGTGTTTGTAAAAATCAGTTATAGATTACACATTAAAGCATAAATGGGGATCTTTTAGTAATTCATGTTTTGTTTAATTTAACACATCTTGGAAAAAGCCTGCAGTGCATTTGACCAAATCTTGTTTCATGGTCCATACATTAAAACCAACAGAAAGGCAAAAGGTGGAGTCAACCAATCAGATAAAACAGGAAATCTGTACCAGAACGAAAACCCTGATTGGTGGATGTCAAAGTTAATCAGTTTGATATTACCAGATCAATTGAAGATGAAATGTATACTTTTATTTGTAAATTAATCTTAAAAAGTTGTTGTACTTTAAAGAGACATATATCATTTTTATAAAATGTGAAATAAGGCTTGGAAACTCATATTTATAAATTCTTTGTGATCCTTGCGAGAATTTATATGAAGTAAAGGGAAATCCAGTCGAGGTTTACGTTTAGTTTGAGCTCATCATTTTCAGAAAGAGCAAATAAGTGTGCATTACAGACGGATTGAAGGATTGATTGGTCTGCTTATTTAAATGATAATAATAATACATCCCCACAGTTATACTAGCCTACCTTAGAAGATTTTGCTGGCAGATTTTCAGATTTACGGAGCAGTGCTGAACGTTTATCGCTGGAGATATCCTGAAGACGCTCTGAAACTGTTTGCACAGAGTCAAAACGCGTCCTAACGAAGAGGACGACGCCATGTTTAATTACGATTACCCAACATGCATTTCGTGTAAATTATCTTTATTTATTTGCATTTTTTTTTTTTTTTACATTTTTTTCTATTATAATTAGACACATGTTATGTTAACTAATATACAAACACAAATAATAAAGAATAAGAGGGGAAGCAGTTCTAATTATTGTATTACTTTATTTCTTCTTGAGCCAATCACAGCGCGGCTTGTTGCGCTGTCGCCACAACAGCAATGGTGGGCATGAGCCTTCTCAGGTCGGCTGCTTCCTTTGCAGCAAGGTTTGGTCCTCTGAAAGCTGGGAACAATGCGGCGAATTTACTCACTCGTTCCATCCCGCGGAGTGATAAAGGTCAGACGATCTCCACTGCTTTAAATAGACCAGCCTTGAACCCTAAAATCGGCTCCTTTTTGCGATGACCTTGCGCTAGGTCTTGTTAGCATGCTAACACAGGCTAAATGGAGACTTGCCTTCTGTTATCAATTCAGTATTTATATGTAGGTGCTATTATTTGCTGATGATACAATATTTTGCTGTGGGAAAAATCTACAGTGTTCAAGAGCTGGTTTGTTGAGAATAAACTGATATCAAATTTAAGCACAAAAGAGTTGAACATTTATTTTAGGATAAGCAACATAGACATAGAAAGCTACTTCAATTAAATTTCTGGGAGTAATGGTTGATGACAAATTAAATTGGAAATCGTATATTAGCTAAACATCTTTTAAGTCTGGCCTCATTTCACACTTTTCCTTGTTCTTTTTTACTACCCTGCTTAACTTATTGTGTGGAAGTATAGGGAATTACTTACAAAAATGCAGAATCTATTTACATCCTACAGAGAAAAGCAATTAGAATAGTCTAGTGCTGATTAAAGCCAACAGACCAACTCTACATTAAAGTGAAAGCACAAAAATTAAGAGATTTAGTTGATTTATCTTTAAGGTTATCCATTAACTAGTACCACAAAGTATCCAGGAGTTGTTTTGGGTGAGGGCAAGTACATAAAGACCTGTGAGGTGCATTTATGCTGAAGATGCAAAGAACAAATGCAAAGCATCGCTGTCTATCAACTAAAGGAGTTAAGTTATGGAATAACTGTAGCGATGAAATGGAAAGGTGTAATCAAATGTAAAGATTTAAAAGGCTTTTCCGAAGCTTTTTTTGGACAGATATGAATTATGTAAGGGTGTTCTTGAAAAACAAACAAATCATTATTTAGATTAGTGTGTGGGAGTATTTATATATATATTGCCTGTTGTTCACTTTGTCTGAAAAATAATGATTTTTAAAAAGTGATCTTCAAATGGGGGTCTTGCTACGTTTATATCACAAGGTGATCATTTATATATTTATATGTTAAATCTTAATATTTTTCATGATGTCTATTTCCAACAGAAAAGCATTTTAAAAAAGATATGTGTGTGCACACACACATACATCGGTTAAGGTGATATATTACAGTAGATTGCAAGACATAACCGTATATTTTGACTGTGTAGTGTAAATAATATTTCTATAATGTATATATGTAATAATTTTTATTTTTTATTTTAGAGGTTGAATCTGCTTGACCTTTTTCATGCTTATGTTGGTCAATAACTTTACGCTGACATTTAAAACAGATAAATATTTTACAAAACTCTGTTTATTGTTGTGAAACACCATTGTAAATATTGCACCAATTGTTATTTGCATTGACAGGATCATGACAGTAACTATTGCTCTTTTTTAGTGGCGATCCGTTGGGGTCATGGAAAGAAAATGTTTGTGGTCAAACCATCTGACTATTATGACAGAAGATTCCTGCGCTTATTGGTGAGTATTGTAGAATAGGTTATTTGTGGGATAAAAAGGTTTTAGACTGAACTTTACTACTAAATGTAAATCAAAAAGCCTACCTTCTTGGACATAATTATTGTTAATTACAAATAATATGATTACCTTTTTTTTAATGCAGTTTTTATGCATTGATCTTTGCTAGTCTATCACATCCTGGCAAAATATACAACAGATTTTTTAAATGTTTTTTGAGAATCCTGGAAATTTTTCAGAAGACAATTGACATCTTAAGAAAAGCACTTTGTAGCTACACTTAAATGACAGTGGATAGATGTATTGAAAAACACTGGTTGTTGTTGAATGGGGTCTCGATTTCGTCTTTGCTAGAGGATGTGACCGAGAGAAAACTGTTAGGTTTTCACCCTTCCATTTTCTTCCTTCTATTATTTTTGCAGCAATATTATATCCTGCTGACTGGTATTCCAGTGGCTGTATTTGTAACAGCGGTAAATGTCTTTATTGGTAAGTAAAATTTTTTTTGGAGGAGTTTAGAGTCTTGTACGTCTATGTACCCATTTAGTCTTTCTAATAAATATTTAAAGGAAAAAAACAAGTCCATTATGTAGCAGTGATCATAAGTTGTACATAATGTTTTATTTTGTAGGTGAGGCAGAGCTTGCTGAAATTCCTGAAGGCTATGAACCTGAGTATTGGGAGTACTACAAGGTGTGTTCCTGTTGGCTTTAACCAATGTTTTGGGAATAGTTTGGTTCTGGTCTGTTAATATTTAGATTAAGAAACCACAGTACTAAAGAAACACAGAAAAAGCTTTGTTTGTTTCCTTATTGTTCTTCTAATGTTTATTTATTTTATTTATTTACAACTGTGCTCTCTTTTAATTATTATTGCACTAATGAAAAGACATGAGACTTTTGTTTATCTTTTGTAGCCTATGAAATATATTTTTGTATATATATATTTTTTTACAAATGAAAACAATTTGACTGTGGTTACAGGAGTTTTAATTTCTTTGTTTAAGGAGTATTGAAACATACACTGTTCTATAAAAGAAATAAGAAGAACTGATAAAAAAGGAAATGTATTGCTCTTTTTCCGAAGGTGCTTCATTGTTAATATTTGGTTGTTTTTGTTTCAGCACCCCATCACCAGATGGATTGTTCGGAACATGTATGATTCCCCAGTGAAAGACTATGAAAAGGTGATGGCTGCTATCCAAATGGAAAAGGAAAAAGCAGACATGAGGTAAATACTAGTTTTTCTGTCACAAAACTAAGACCGGATGAAATCTTAATGAAATTGAAATGTCTTTATGATTCCTTTTTTGCAAAAAGCAAATTAAGCTACTTGAATTTTAGATGCTAAAATAAAAACAAATAATATATTTCTTGGATTTAAATAGATTCTCAGGGCTAAAACTTAAACTGTTTGTAGGGGCAGAAGTCCCACCAATAACATAGCCCCGTTTTCCTGGGTATAAAATGCTGCTGGCAACCAAAAGAGACAGGTTGATTGTCCTGTAGATTATTTCAGGCTGTGCCATCACTGAAATCATGTTATGACTTTAGATATTTTTCTGATGTGTTTTCTAATCCCTGAACAGACTGACACAGCTGGAGGTGCGTCGGCAGATGAGACAGACCGGAGATGGCCCCTGGTTCCAGGTGCCAACTCTGGACAAGGAGCTAATTGACAACAGCCCCAAATCATCACCTGACAATTAAGAAGGGTGTTAAAGCTGCATCATGGGCATCAGTCCAACTGTTTGTAAATTGTTCCCTTGTTGCTTTAATAAAGTATCTTTATGTGGTCTGATATCCAGTTTTTGGCTTTACTCTGCTGATATTTACAAGTGTCCCATCCAGGAGGTAACTTCTCCTTTACTCCTAGGAGGTATGACATTATTTTCCAAGCCTTAAAGAAATCAACATCTCTTTCCAAAGACAAATGTTTAATGAAAGCCATAGATCACACAAATAATGAATTCCTATTATTGACTTTATTTTAGACTTTTTGCTGTTAAAAGTTATTTTATTCCTTTTGTCCACTAGATGGCATTGCTCTTCGTTTTGAAGAATGTTGGAGCGTTTCTAACTCCTGGATTCTTGTTATGGTACTGCCAATACAACTATACACATTGGATCATTATGTTTTAACTTAAAAAGGTGAAAAATGTTTAGGCTGCATTTGAGCATCTCTAGATTAGATCTTGATACAAGATTGATCCGAGCCTGATATTTCGTGAACAGAGTTGGTTAAAAAAATACCCAGTCTGAGATCCTTAAAGCTTTTTGTTTATAAAGGACTTCAGAAAATAGCTGATGTGTGGTGGCTCATCCTCTGCAGGAAATACAAGTTTTCTGGGATGTGCACCCTCAGGAATTTGGTGCTGCTGACCTCCTCTACAGCTGAGCTGTTGATGAGCAGTGGAGCAGGCTGGTTCTTCCTGAAGTCAACGATAATTTCCTTCATTATCTCCACATTCAGGATAAATGTGCATAACTTTATTAGTGAGGGTCTGTCTTAAGTAATTTAGTTTCAAAATATAAATGTTGGCTCATTGTGATTATCATAGATTGACCATGAACTGGTTTTGGTGCCTATATAATTTTTTGGCCACCCCTATGCACATTTTCTGGAACCGCCAGTGCTCAGCCATAGATTTACTATAATATTATTTCATTGCCCTACTATTATTTAATCTAAGTTAAATAATTGAAGCATATACATTTTTTAGCTGAAATGAATGAGGATTTTTTTTTTCAATTTTAATATTTTTTTATTTGTAAACGTAAAATTTCCTATAGTCTATCATAAATAGTCCTTAAGATGCAAAAACATTGAAATGTAAGTTATAATACAGCGATGCCGTGTTTGAAATGTTGGGTCCTCCTCTACGGAAGAGGATTAGATTCACTGAAATTAAAAAAAAAAGTGCACTGATTTTTAAAATTTATTTCAGGATAATATGAGAAAAATGTCAGAATTCTGACTTAATCTCAGAATTCTGACTTTAATCTAAAAATTTTTGTATCTTAATGTAGATGGGCACCATGAAGGAAGAGATGTGGGAGCACACAGCTTCACTGACGAAGATGAGAGTTTTTTGAGAAGGCCAGTAACACATTGGTGGAAAATGATGGAATTAGGTGACTTTTTACGTGCTATTTCATTAATGGAAGAGCAGAAGTTGATTAAAACAAGAGAGCTAGTTTAGTCCTTAAAACAGACATGGCAACGACTTGATGCTAACATGTTTGTTATCTGTCAGATTTCTGAGAGAAAGAAATCGGAATTCTGAGAAAAAAAGTCAGAATTCTGAGATTAAAGTTAGAATTCTGAGATTAAAGTTAGAATTCTGAGAT
>NW_015151840.1:28967-67211 GCF_000732505.1 Cyprinodon variegatus | reverse complement strand
AAAAAAAGTCAGAATTCTGAGATTAAAGTTAGAATTCTGAGATTAAAGTCAGAATTCCGACTTTTTTTCTCATATTATACTGAAATAAAATATAAAAATCATTTAACTTTTTAATTTTTCAGTGGCCCTAATCCTCTTCCGTCCTCCTCAGAGGTGGGAGTGGTCCTGTCGGTAAATGGAAGCGCGTCACCGCAGTCCACAGCAGCGCTGTAATTTCTGCGCAGGTCCATTCTTCAGTTAGAAAAAATAAATAAATAAAAAAAGATCAACAAAAGATCAGCGCTTCACCCTCTGTGCCCTCACCTCTGAGGCCAACCTCCGCCCCCTCTGTCATTTTATTTTTACGTTTTCCAGCGTCACATCCCCCTGGCCTAGCCGGAGGAATGTAGAGTCAAAGGAGCTTTAAAAATAGCATCCTCCGCTCTAACAGCGCTGCTCCGGAGGCTCCGCAGCACTCTGCTGGGAGAGGCAGGAATGCGAAGATGGCTGCAGACCTGGGAGAGTTGCTGGTCCCCTTCATGCCCACCATCAGAGTCCCCAAAACAGGAGACAGGGTCTACAAGAGCGAGTGCGCCTTCTCCTTCGACTCCCCAGTAAGTGACACCCACACATGCAGGCTGCTCAACGGGCAGGAGGCGCATGTTCTGGGAGGAAAGGTGCGTCCAAGATTGAGCAGCACACGGCTATTTGCTGTGATTTAACGTTTAACGTTCGTGGATCTCAAGGGACATAGATAGTGTTTACATCTCCAAGGAAGGGTGGAGGGTTTTTTCTTCTATTTGTTTTCCCTTACAGAGCAACTCCCAAAGGCCTTCATTGCCTTTTTTTATTGATATTGTGTCCTAAACTTAATTTAACTTCCAGAAATATTCCAAAAGATTTTTACACTTAATGCCTAAACACAGGCTGTTAAGTGTGGTGGGCTGCTTAGTCTTTTAAAACCTCTCTTTTGTAAATTATTATATATTTTTTTTCAAATTGCTCTCATTTTATACTGAAGTACATGTTTGTTTACTTTTATATCTAACAGCAATTAAGTGCAGGGGCGGAGCTAGATGGGGGACCAGGGGTGGCGATGGCCAGCCTTAGCCAATCATTGGCCACCCCTACCACTTTCCCCCTAATATTCAAGTGGAATATTCAAAACATTTAAATTTTTCATATATTACTTCCTATTTTTTTTCATATATTCATAATTATTTGATAGCAAAAACACTGTGGTTAATTATGTACATCAATATAATAACATTAAAGATGATAAGTACAGAATTCCTGCTCTTTTCAGAACTAGATTTTTGTGTTTTATGGGTTAAAGAGAAAATGATGTGTCTGCATTCATCTAGGAGTCTTTAGTGGAATCATAGCTATAACTATTAATAACAATTCTAATAAAAATGGATTAAATAATCAATTGATATTGATATTAGTACTTGTAAATATCAATTTTGATAAAAGTTGGTAAGTAATGACAAAGGAAAAGATGTCCGCCCCAGAACTCAAACCTGAAAGAATTGCATCCACTATACCTTTTATCTAGAAAGCATGGATGTTTAAATATATGCATCTATTTGTTAGCAAAGGCTGTAGGAAAGTATAGTTTGTCTTTATTTAGAAAATATGGATGTTTTGATCATTCATTTTCCTGTTGGAATAGTGTAGATTGACCCTGAGATTCTGGTGCCTATCCATTACACAAATGTTCTGGCTACGCCTCTGATTATGTGGGGTCAACATGTTAATTTTACATCATGTTAATTTTTACTTTTTGCAATATTATCCTTATTGGACACATACTCAAAACAATTAACATTCTGTAAGCCAGCTTTTAAATAAGCAACAATGTTGAACTAATGAAAAAATGTCATGCTGTTTTTGTTTAACGTGGATGAAGGGTCTCCTTTGCTCAAAACTTTCCTTCCAATCCTATGTGGACTGAAAACCGTTTTTAAAGGTGACTCAGCTGTCTGGAGTTCATCATGCTGGCCGGAGGACTGGTTTATTTTTATCCTTGTGCTGTTGAAGCTCAAATGTCACTCTGAACTACTTAAAGGTTTAACACTGGGGTTTATGCAGCGTATACTGATTGCAGATTTGAGGTTTCTTTTTGGATAAACATTTTTTTTATGTGTTTTTGTCTCTGGTGCTTAGTGTGTAAGGTGCAAGAGGATGTTTTTTTTTTTGCTTTTTAAAAAAAAGTGTTTAAAACTAAACCACATTTTGTTTGTCATTAATTTATACCAATCAATCAAAAAAATTATAATAGTGACATCATGTTTGAACATCTTATTTTAGTAAAGCAGATCATGCATTACCTCAAAGCCTTAAAGCTTTATCTGTGGCAAGAATTAAAATATTAAAACAGCACAGAAAAATGTTTTTGTTTTATGTTTTTTGAACAAAGTTGGGGAGTGTTGGCCTAGTGGTTAGAGCAGTGCGTTTGTGCTCTGAGAAGGTTGCAAGTACCTGGTTTAATCCCCACAGGCTCCATTCTGGGCCTCTGAAGAAAACCCTTAACCCCACACTTCTCCCCGGACACCACACAGTGGCAGCCCACTGCCCCCAAGGGGATGGGTTAAATGCAGAAAGGTCTGGAAGATAAATAGTTTGTTTGCTTTTCAACTAACAAAGAAAAAAATATATATTATCAGGGTAACCCCTTATGTTGATAAATATTAAAACAACAAGGTGCAGCTAAAGAGGTGATATATTGTTATATATATATATATATATATATATATATATATATATATATATATATATATATATATATATAAATAACAGGAGCAACTACAAATCTTAGTCTTCATGTCATGCATAAGTTGTCTTTTTTTTTCTTCTTCTGTGCAGCTAATGTCACTGTTTCTTTTTGTCTGCAGGAGTCCGACGGAGGCCTGTATGTGTGTATGAACACATTCCTGGGCTTCGGACGGGAACATGTGGAGAGACATTATCGCAAAACAGGACAGAGTGTTTACATGCACCTCAAACGACACGTTAAAGAGGTATGTTCTGTCCCCTCCCACAGAGGTATTAGAAACATGCTTTTATTTGTAAATAAAAAAAACAAAACAACTATGAGTAGTAAGAACAATAAGGAATAGAATTCCTATTCCTTATTGTTCTTACTAAAAATAAAAGACGATTGAATAATATAGACACAATAGAAAAGTCAAATTCAACCACAGTACAAACAATAATGTGTAAATTTGGTCTCTATATTTTTTAATTTTTTGTATTAAAAGATTTTATTTATGTTATTTCAAGTTGAGAGAAAATGAGATAGTCAAAAGTAACAGATATATTGCAACTGATTATCTTTATTTCCAAAGACAAACGGTAAAAAAATAGCTTCTTGTACAGAAAATTCCTGAAGACAAAGGAAACTTGGGATAAGAAAAAAATACTTTTTTTTTCATGTTTTAACAAGTATGGAAATTTCGTTTTTTTAATTCTTAGGCTTTGTACTATTAAATTAATAAAATTTTTCTTAGGCCAAGCTTTGATTGAACAAATTGCTGATGTTAACAACAATGATGTCTGTTGATATAGGAAAAAACAAAATTTTATGGTTTTGGAGTAGAAAACAAACTTCAAACAAATAATATTGAAATTAAAATACTTTTTCACCACTAAGTTTTTTGTTTTAATTGGTAGCTTGATCACTTGGATGACGTATTGCCTAAATAAAGATAAAATATAAAAAAAGGTGCTATTTTACATGAAACAACAACATAAAAAAAAGCTTAGTTATAATGTCTTGGTTTCAAATATCCATAACCTGATATTATTTGTATGAGTTCATTTGTAGAACTATGGAGGGCCACTTTCCAAACCGTTGTCAGATTTATAATTTTATTACAAAAAATGAGCTACACATCTGATAAATAATAAAATGAATGAATTATCAGAGGCTGTATAAATTTTAAAACAGAAATGTTTGACTGCTCTTGCAGCTCAGCAGTGGAAAAATGCTACTGTAGAAATGAAAAGATGCTGTTGACTAGTTATTTTAAAGAAGAAAATGATGTCACATTATATCTTATGACTAAATGATTATGTACTTTCAGATGAAGGTAAGTAAATATAATTTTTGTCCCTGTTGTGCTTTCGTTGCTCATAGTAAACTTATGGTAACTTGTTGAACCCTTTCATGTTAGAGGTAGCTATATAAGCATCCTGCTTCTGTTTTTTTGTTGATCACAAAACTGTTTATGTTTAATGAAGCATCAAATGTTGTGTGGTTGAAAGAAAATAAACTGAACTAAATCATTATTCCTGATTCGATTTCCCACATGATAAAAAGGAAAATTCCAACCAAAGGGTTTATCCAAACCAGAAATAAATTTTGGCCCTATCCAGCCAAATATACAACCATTAATATTACATCACCTTTGGAAAAACTGCTTATCATCATCTTCAAAAACTTGATAGGAAACTTTCCATTAATGAAGAACAATGATTGTTATTTAACAATTTAAATTCCTGAAAAATCCAACTTTTGAAAGAAGAGGATGAATACGTACCTAACTATAAGAAAGTAAGAACTAAAATAATGGATTACAGGTGCTTTTGGTGACATTCTGTTCTAGAAATGAAATATAATTATTCAATAAAAAGTCGAAAAACAACTAAAAAAATAATCATCACTCACTCTGCTTGTATTAGTAAATAGGTTTTAAGTAATAAAAAGGATTTTGTAAATTGTGCAAAATAGTTTTTGTTTAAAGAACAAATCAACAGAGGATGTAAGACCTTTTGATGGACAGTGATCTGCATCTTTTTATATCTTTTAGGTTTGTAGAGATTTTAAAACAATGGAACCTTTTTTTTCCGATATCCATTTTTCTATGTAAAATTGGCAGTTAAATTGTTCTTAAGTAATAACGATCACACATGGACTCAAACAAGTCCTTAATTTTTTTAGCTGATGGCGTTTTTCCTCTCTGCCTCTAATTGCTATCAGATCAGCTCTGCTTTGCAAAGAGAGGCTATTTCCATGCCTGGATCTGGCCACAAACAGCTGCTGCACATTCTGCAGGCTCCTGTGTCTGCGCTGTTCTTCTTTTGTGGGAGTCCTCTTGGTCCTGTTTGTGTAAACATTCTTACTTTCTCAACTTTGTCTGGTCAGATCAATGTGAAGTTAGCTGAGTTGGGTGCACAGGTTGCTTGGTGGCACTGTGTGGATTTTGCTGACTAGGAGCTACCAGATTAATGATTTCTGGAAAATATGGCATTTTGCTTTCTGTTTTTACCTGATCCTGATAGATGGTTTTTTAAAATGACTTGTTTTTGCTGTGATGCTAGAGATTACAAAAAATGATAAAGAGCAGAAAATTATAAAGATGCACAAGTCTGGGGTTTCTCCCATGCCTTGTCTGACCTGAACACCAAACATCCAGTCTGCAGACAGAAAGGATGTGGATTAACTGGTCTACTGGTGTCATCAGAGCTACCTCAAGCTTAACTTGCTCGAGAAAGTGGAGATGATGGTGGGTTTCTGGAAAACATCCCCCAACCCTACCTTTGTTATTTGGAGGAAGTGAGATTTGACATGCCACAAAATTAGCCAGCGAGGCTGGGACTCAAACCTGTGATGGTCACGTTGAGGACCAAAGCCTCCATACTAGGCTCGCCAACTTAACCCCTGCACCGCCGCCATGTCAAAAGTTTTCCTTTTCAGAAAATAAGTTTTTGCCTAACATCCATAGTTATTTGCTTGGTCCTAACCTTTTTTAACTGAGTCTGTTAAATTCAGGCTGTATAATGGGTAAGTCAGTCTGGCTGGTCAGCCTTGTCCAAACGATATGATGGTATACAAAGGGAATCATCAGGGCGGACCTTCCACCATCCATGACCTGTACAGGTCAGTGGGTAAAATAAAAAGGCAGCTAACATCTTTCCTGAACACAAGCTGCATAGACTTTTACCTTCAGGTCAGAGCTACAGATTCACAAAAACTTCTCAATCTGGAGAAACACTAAAAACACCATGTTTACATTTTATCACTACTGCACTTTAGAAATGTCATGAGAGGTGTACTGAACAAAATTTAATTTTGTATACACTCTGTGTGTACAAAATGACAATAAAGTTTGTCTAAGTCTAAGTAACTCGGAGTACCTGGAGAGATACATTTATTCCAGGTATTCCTAGTGTTTTGTGTTCCTTCAGACTGAGGCATTTTATGAATCCTGACATATTTATAAATGTTTGCTATTTGTGTGTCTGTGTATAAAAAATATCCAATTTTATAATTGTTACTACTTGTTTCTTGCAGAAAGCCACAGGAGCAGCAGGAGGTGCCATCCCCAGACGAAGAAATGGAAAAGTGTTTCTAGGTGGGTTAGCTACCATATAGAGAAGCATGTAAATACTTCTATATTGCAATGTGAAAGTCTGACCAAAAGAAAAAAAACAAAAAAAAACAAAAAAAAAACAACAAGATTTTAAAGTTGCCTAAGTAATTATGCAGAATAATAGCTTGCATATTGTTATGGATTAATAATACTTGAAAAGGATTCAGCCTTTTCTGCTTGGATTGTCAGCACCCTCTGGAGTGTGACAAAGAATACCCCTGACCTTAATATAGAGCTGAATACTTGAGCTTAAATAATAAAGAATTACATTAAGATGTTTAATTTTTTTTAAGTTTGAATGTGAATCATATCTACAAGAAGGAACATGAGAAAAGAAAACTGCTTTTTTACAATTATGACACACCTTTCTTCCCTTAAATGTGAATTCTTGGTATTTTTCTTAAAATGCAAAATTTTTGAACAACCTGTTAGAATGCAAGACTTTTTGATGTAAACCATGATCAATGATTTTAAGATGTTTATTCTCTGCTTAATATGAGAACATGATTTAAATGAAATGCAAATCTGTTAGAGGGATGGTAGTAAACATGCATGAGGTGCAACAACCTTGCTTTTATATCACAAACCCTTAAAATCACCCCTCAGTCTTCTTGGAGTTGTACACATTGTTGTGCAAAATGACTCAAACCCTCTCAGATTGTGACGTTTATTGTCCACATCCCTGTTCAGATGACCCTATGAGTGTCAGGTGTATCTCTGAATTCTGCTTTGGCCATTTTTAAGCTTTAATTTTCTGCCATAGAGGCAGTTTTATTCAGAATTGATCGTATAAGTGAACTCTAGGCTGCTGTGGAAGGAATATCTTTTCATCCTCAGCTTTTAGCAGACTGCTGAAGTTTTTGGCTCAAAACAAACTGACATTTGGAGCCCTTTATATATCATAAAAGCAGATGCAGATGTACTTACAAAATCATAACTGCACACCATAATATTGCCAACACCATGCCTCTATATGTTTATAGTGTTTTTTTTTTGTTTTTGTTTTTTTGGATATGCACATTGTTGCTTTCCTGCCAAACATATCTATAGGAACCATAACAAAACCCCCCAAAAGGCTTAGGAAGATTGTAACGAGGTCTGCACAATTTATTACAAAGCCAGCAAATCTATCCAAGCTGGGGCACCTATGTGCAGATATATGAAGTTGTTGACAAACGTAAAACTCAATCAGTACTTTCCAGTTACTTGTTGGCGATTTCTGGTTCCACATCTACAAAGTTTCTGTCAATTCTATCTGGTAGGGGACAAGAAACATCCCTAAGAACTACTTAAAAAAAGTCGAACCCAGATTGTTTTGAGGAGTAAAATGAAGTTTTTCCTACAGAAAGTAATTCATAGTAGCAGAGTGTCTTTAGTTGTCAGTCTTCTCATTGATCCTGTGATTTAACATCAGTATCGCTCTGTTTGAAAGTCGACCCATTACAGCTCTGTCACTGTTTTTGTTTGCTGTCGGCCAGCTGCCGTCCTAATCAGCCTCAACCCAAAGCGTTGGATATTTCCACTGACGAAGACTCTCCACCAACTTCTGTCCTCTAATAATAGCCCACTTATTTGTATATGTGGTTGGTAACTGTTCTAAATCAAAGCTTGGCCTACCCACTTCTCCTCCTCCTTGGGGTTGTGGTGGGGGTGGGTTACCCTGGGTGCCTCCTCCCATCCCAGCCACCAGCCTCTCAGCTGCCACCACCTGTCAGTGTCCTGTCGAGGCTTCAGAATGAACTGATGACGCAGCTCGCCAAGGCCCAGGTGTCTTGCCCCCCAGCTTCTATGTTTGAGGCATTCCTTCATCTCATTCTCTGCTCCATTCATCTTAATCTGCTTTCACTCCCAGTTTATCCACCACACGTTTCCTCTCATATCTGATAAATATCCAACTGAATAATCCGTTCTTTGGGATGTTTCTTACTGTCCCTTTAAGATCTTTGATCTTATTCGTCATCTCCATAGTGGTGATGTGATCTAATCTGACAGCTGGTTGCAAACCCACGTGTCTCCATCTAACCATTTTGAATAACAATGATTTTTATAATAAAACTGTTAAAATCTGGGATGAGTTTCTTTGTTTTGATGAATTAAATAATTTACATAATAACCCTAGATTATTATTTTTTATAAAATAAAGAAATAATGCTTTTGTCGTCAAAGTTAATAATGTATCTTAAATTTTCCCTTTGTAATCAAACAACTGTAGTAATTTCTTTTTGTAAAATCATATTTATCTTCATACATAATAATATTTGTACATTGAAATAAACTAAATAAAAATGAAAATATATATTTTTTTATTTTTCTTTTGAATCTTTTAGTCATTATGTCATCAGTCATTCATGCTTGCTCCCTTAAAGATTTAGAGCTAAACCGGGATTTTAATGGCGAGGACTATGAGTATGAGGATGAGGCGAAGCTCGTCATTTTCCCAGACCACTTCGAGATCCCTTTACCAAATATTGAGGAGCTGCCAGCTCTGGTCAGTGAGTTGATTCTGTGTGTTTCTGTGCATGCTGCAAGGGAAAGGTGCACTTGGTGGTTCCCTGGCTCTATTGGAGGCACGTCTCTACATTTTATAAAAAAAGGGATTTATAAAAGTGTTTTTTCCTGCAAAAATATCAGTGTTTGACCTGCAGCTTTTTAAAAGGTTGGCTGGAAAAGAGTTTCTTTTCTTTTAATTTTAATCCATGAATACAGAATAAAATGGTTAGAAACAGACATTTCCTCTAATGAATCAAGTATATTTGACCATCACCCTGCTAGAATAAGATGCTTGTCTTAATGTAGACTTCCACATCTAAATGCAAAACATTGAGCCACATATTTGAGAGATCTAGATAAATTACAGAACATGATTTATGTACTTAAATGACTAGATTGTCACTTTTGAGAAAGGCCTGTAATAGAAATAGCTTTTATTGTTTTGATAAAAAAAAATCTTATCACAAACAGGATGTAACGTGACCAAACATTTGAATTGAATGCAATGTCAGTTATGCAATAATATACCCTAAAGTGCTTAAAAGTTAAATCCTCCATAAATAGATATTTTAGATGCCAAACTTTTTGTTTGTTTTTAGGGCCTTTATGTTATTGATCAGATTACAATCCTTATTTAATTCCTCCAAATGAGAGGGAGATGTATGCTGCAGAAAAGACACAGAATATCTTTGAAGTTCTGAGTTTTGAGAGACTAAAATCTATCTAAACACGGTTTTAGTATTTTCTTTTAAGTTAAACACAATTCTGGGGAACCACAAGGTGCACATGGTGGTGTTTTAAAAAAAAAAATCTTTTTAAAGATATGTCTTTTCTTTGTTGCTTTTTTCTTGCATGGAGCTCAGAATTGACTCATCTTAACTTTTAAGAGATTTTCTTTGGCATGTCTGTTTGCTGGAATGTTTTTGACACCTGATATAAGGTTTACAGATTTATTCTCACTCTGCTTGATTGAATGGTGATGCTTTACTTGTCAGTTTTGTCTGTGGATGGATAAACTTGAAATAGCTTCAGTATGATTAGGGATTAAAAACTTGCAGATGTTTATTCAGTTGGAAGAGGTGTCCATTTGTGACAAATTTTTATTTGCATCACAATGATACTCTTCCTGGCATAGGCCTTGCATGGCTAAATTTTCAGTTTGTATTCACTGTTTTATGTGAAATTGTAGTTTACTTAAACTTTCTAAACTCACCTGTGGGTGTCGTCCCATCAATGCTCTACTGTGTTGTCTGGTGTCCAGGTGACTATTGCCTGTGATGCAGTACTAAATGCACCTTCAGCTTACAAGAAACAGGAGCCTGAGTCTTGGGAAGAGGAGATCCAGGTTTCTAGACATGCCAGAAGCCTCAGACAGCTGGATAACGGGGTCCGGATTCCACCTAGGTAGATCTAACACATTAAAACTGTGTAGAAATCATAAAATATTGTTACTATTTAAACAAATGTGTGTGTTTGTATTACCATAAAACACAGAAATTGTTTTAGGTAAGCTAGAAATTAAACATCTGACCTCCTGATAAGAGGATGAGCGCTGTTCTTACTGAGTCATGGCTCCCTTGTGCTACATCAGAAAATACAGTCAGTCAGAGTTTGTTGCACTGCTGAAAACTGTTATTGAAAAATCTTGAGCTGTCAGAACTAAAAATATGTCTTCCCTGTTTAAAAGTGGATAAAAGGTGAAATGATGATGTACTAACTTATCCTCAATGTGTTTGCCAATGTCTGTCTTCCAAGCGGTTGTAAAGCAATTCTTGTGGTCACTTAAGTTATATACATATATTAGACATTAATAAAACTTGGGTGCAAAGGTTAATATTGCACAGATTGTTATCATGTTGGAGAACCCTGTAACTTATTTAAAATCATGTCGATTTTTGAGCTGTCTGGATTTGGAGAAAACTTCAATGCCATCTATTATTATATCAAATTTTCTCTGGATACCTGGTATCAGATTTTATGGTAATGTTGAGAAAAGCATTCTGTCGTATTTAGGATAAAATAAATTTAATTTCATGAAATATGATTTAAGTTCCATTGGTTTTATTTCTGCTTTAATGGTTCATTGACTACTAGTTTATGTTGTGTCAGTTTATCATTGTGGAAGAGCTTTTAGTCACTCTATGTAAATGAAACAAGTCTTGTGTTACTCTCTCTGAGATTCCTGTAATATCCACCCTAGCTGAAGTGTAGCTGAAGCTTTGAAGAAGCATGACTTCACGTCACCTAAGATGAACAGCTGTCAAAGCTGCCATCTGAGTTGAGATGATCAATGAAAGGTATTCATTAATTTTCTGCATCTGTGTTTCTGCTGTCAGTGGCTGGAAGTGTCAGAAATGCGAGATGAGAGAAAACCTGTGGCTGAACCTGACTGACGGATCGGTTCTTTGTGGGAAATGGTTCTTCGATGGGAGCGGGGGAAACGGACATGCTCTAGAGCACTACAGAGAGACCAACCACCCCCTGGCTGTTAAACTGGACACCATCACTCCAGATGGAGCAGGTCTGAGAAACCCAACATGCCGTTGTACCGATTGATCAGTCCGCAGTGGGATTTTTGCTTTTTTCTAGTTTGCTATGACCACCAAAAACAACTTTTTTTGTACATTTTGGGCTTTCAGAATCAAAACATTATTTGGATTTTCATTATTTACATTACTTTATAAAGCTGCAAAAATTTTTAGAAAATGAGTGATATGAGTCTTAGATGTTTACCGAAATACCCCTAGTAAATTCAGAATATATTAATTTTAAAGGTCCACTCTTTTATTAATTTATCGCAGACCTTTTTTTTATTGTTTATCAAAAATATGTCATTAGTCAAGAAAAAATATTAGGGCTGGATAAATATCTTCATTGTTGGATTCTATTTTATCCATTGTTCCCTAATCCTACCTTTGTAAGGGGTGGATCAGAGAGGCTGTTGCTGTAAAGTAGGGTTAGCGCCTAGCAAAATGGCCTTGAATGACTTCAAAGGACAGACCTTTTTTTTACTAAACAAACTAAGTCAATAGTTAGATTTTAAAAAACAAGCATAAAGTAAAAACTATGATCAGACTTCCCCCTGCACAACAAATATAATAGCTAAATAATGTCACAACTAAGCAGCTGCATATAAAAACCCTTTCGAGAGATAAATATGTTTTTTTATGGTATAGTAACCACTGCAATATTTAACCTGGAGTCTTCCAGTATGTTTTATATCAGGTTAATTATCACATTGTATCATGATTACAATAAACTCTAATTGTTTGTCTAAATTAAAAAAAAAAAGGTCTGCAGCATGTTTGGGATTCTTAATTTATTCCAATTGCCATGTGAACATTGATATATTCATTAGTATGATTAAAATTTATTGATTGATGTTAAGTGGTAAAAACTGTACAGTAAAAAATAATGGCACTAATGATTTACTCACTTTTTTATTATAGATGTTTACTCGTTTGAGGAGGAAGAGGCTGTATTGGACCCCCACATATCAGAGCACTTGTCACATTTTGGAATAGACATGCTCCAGATGCAGCGGAGAGTAAGTTGATTCATTTCACTAGTTTACTATTACTTAACTATATCATCACTGTTTAACCCAAAACATTCTTTAAAAATACTGTTTTTAAAGAGAATGTGTCAAAAATATGCACTGCTCCAAAAAAAAATAAAGTGAGCACAAACAATACCATATAACTTCAATCAAATCAAACTTCTGTGAAATAAAACTGTCTGAAGTAACACTGAGGCTACATTCACACTGCAGCCTGAAGTGACCCAAATCCGATTTTTTTGCCCATATGCGACCTGGATCTGATCTTTTCATGGCAGTCTGAACAACACAGATCCAATTTTTTCCAATCCGACCCAGGCCACTTGGCTATGTGGTCCTGAATCCGATACGAATCAAATCTTTTCAAATGCGACCTGTGTCTGAACGGCAAGGTTGGATTCATCCGACCTGAACGTCATTAATAACTGACAAAGGCATAAGGTATTATGAGTCTTGCTACGCAGAAGCGGCAAGAAAAAACGTCCACAAACAGTTAGAAACAGACTCCATGAGGATGATATGAGGCCCTGACGTCCATAGATGGGGGTTGTGCTCATAACCCAACACCGTGCAGAATGCTTGACATTTGGTAGAGACCACCAGAATTGGCAAATTCACCAGTTGTGCCCTGTGCTCTTCACAGATGAAAACAGGTTCATACTGAGCACAGACATGACAGTGTGGAGACAACGCAGAGAGTGATCTGTTGCCTGCAACATGCTTCAGCATGACTGGTTTGGCAATATGTCAGTAATGGTGGGGGGTGGCATTTCTTCGGAGGGCCACACAGCCCTCCATGAGATCACCAGACCCCTTGTGAGACCAAATGCTGGTGCTTCCTCCTAATGCAGGATGATGCTAGACTTCACATGGCTGGTCTGTGTCAGCAGTTACTCCAAGATGAAGGCATTGAAGCTATGGACTGGCCCACCTGTTCCCAAGACCTACGATTGAACACATTTGGGACATCCTGTCTCGATCCATCCGCCAATGTCACGTTGCACCACAGGAGTTGGCAGATGCTTTAGTCCAGGTCTGGGAGGAGATCCCTCATTAGGAGCATGCCCAGGTGTTGTAGGGAGGTCATACTGGCACATGGAGCCATAGAAAATACTGAGCCCTATTTTGACCTGTTTTAAGGACATTACACCAAAGTTGGATCAGCCTGTAGAGTGTTTTTCTATTTTGTTTGATTTTGTTGTAAGCACATTCAACTTAACAAAGAACAAAGTATTCACTGAGAATATTTCATTCATCAGATCTAGGATGCTTTATTTGAGTGTTCCCTTTATTTATTTTTTTAGCAGTGCCTTGGTTTATTAGGGCTATGGTAGATGTTTTGTCTGTATTTAAACTTTACTAAGAAACTAAAAACTGCCTTCCCCATCCCTGTCGCCTCCTATTTCAGACAGAGAATGGACACCACACAGACAATAACCCACGACCGCGAGTCAGTGAGTGGGAAGTGATCCAGGAGTCTGGTATGAAGCTGAAGGCAGTGTATGGTTCTGGTTACACTGGCATCAAAAACCTGGGAAACAGCTGCTACCTCAGCACAGTACTACAGGTCCTTTACAGCATCCCAGATTTCCAGAGGATGTGAGTACCACATGCCATGATGCATTCACATCATGGTTTTTTTTTTTACATACACTTTTTAAATATTTTTTATTGGTTTTAACGATGATATTTTTTTTGTTTCTGTTTTTCTGTTAAAAAAAAATATATTTTTTGTTATCTTAAGCCAAATATTTGATTTTATTATATTTATGATCTTCTAATAAATAGATAATTATATGCAGCAGTGCTCAACCAGAAAGTTGTAGAATAGATTTACTGTATTATCCGCACTATAAGGTGCACGGATTATAAGCACACCTTTAATGAATTGCCTTTTTTAACATTCTTTCACATATAAGGCGCAACGCACTATAAGGCGCATAGAATAGAAGCTACAGTAGTGGCTGGGGTACCGTTATGCATCCTCTAGATGCAGTTGAGCTAAAGAGAACGTCAGTAAAACAGTCAGATAAGTAAGTCAAACTTTATTCATACATTATGGTATTAACGATATGACCAACAAATGCTGTCTCCCCATGGATTTGGCAGCTGCTCCCTGTAGTTGCAAGATCTGTTGAAGCTTAATCTTCATCCATACATAGGGTTCTCCAGATTATAAGGCACCGTGTCGGTTTTTGAAAAAATTGAAAGCTTTTAGGTGCCCCTTATAGTGTGGAAAATATGGTATTTTTATTGAATTACAAAACCTATTTTTGATTATTAAGGGAGTAGGGATCTTTGAAAAGTTATAGCTCAATTGATAATGTGTAGCACTCAGGTTTATTTCTACACCGTATCAGTCCATTTGGGGAAAGGAGGGACATTCAGTAGCACCTTTCAAGCTGATTGGGCAATGCAACACCTGGTGCCTGCCTTCCAAAATTTTGTGAAAAGTCCCGTTAAAAAATGAAATAGCATTCTAGGTCACATTACTCAATAAATTCTGCTTTTGCACTCTTTGCTGTTCACTTTTAAATATAACATCATTGATTCTAATAACAGATGTCATAGCAGTAGCTACACTACATCTTTCCTTGCTTTTTTTGGATTCAGATGTGGGTCTGGCAGCTCTTTCTTTAGCCACAGGTATATTTTCTGCTTAAAGCCATAATACTGTAATGTAACTGGCTGATCTGCTTTGGGTCAGTCTAGAATCGTTTATGTACAAGATTCTTCTGTGTTTGTGCAATCCAATGCTGCAAGAATTCAGCTTGCAGACAAGGTTATATAAAAACAGTATCCATCCATCCATCCATCCATCCATCCATCCATCCATCCATCCATCCATCCATCCATCCATCCATCCATCCATCCATCCATCCATTGTCACTTTTATCTCTGCTGGGGGCATGAGTGGTGCTAATGCCAATCTTCAGCTCTCAATGGGCGAGAGGTGGGGTACACCCTGGACAGATTGCCAGTCTATCACAGGGAAACACAGAAACGAAGAACCATGCACGCACACACTCACACCTACGGAGAATTTAGAAAAGCCAATTAACCTAACAGTCATGTTTTTGGACTGTGGGAGGAAGCCGGAGTATCCAGAGAGAACCCACTCATGCACAGCGAGAACATGCAAAACGTCATGCAGCAAAGACCCTGGGCCGGGACTTAATCCTTCTTGCTGCAGTGCTACCCACTGTCCCACTGTGCAGCCCAAAAGCAGTATTCATAAAAACAATTACTAAATCTAAATTTATAATTTTCTTTCGTCATTTTAAATATGGCCCGGACTATTGCACATTCATTTAAATTACTTAATCATATAGATTTTAATGCATAAAAAAAACAAAAAACACAATTAATCACATCTTTTAATACAAACTTAAGTTCCAAGTGGGAACCTTTACACCAGTAAAACTGACACACATGTAGCATCAAAAGTGTTGGTCCAGTGGGGATAAAAGCCCTCTTAGTGTTACGCTATAACTATGGTTCTAGGAATCCCTGGGTGAATTCCAGTCACTCTGAACTTCTCAGTGAGGGGATCCCAGGAGGCTGACTGTAGCTGAGGTAGAGCGTCGAGCCGCTGGTTTTTAGACAGAAAACTATTAATCAATCTGACTGTATGGCCTGATTGAACTGTCTCTGTAAAGTGCCTTGAGGTGACATGTTTGAGTTGGTGCTATATAAATACATTGAATTGAACTGCATAGAATTATTTCCCAGGTTAAAATATAGACAAAACACTAGGGTGCTACGTAGAGTACTTTACTTTGTTTACATTATAAGCTTGACCCACGTGAAGCGGAGAGTTATAGCCACATTGTTTACTGTCACTGGCAGTTAGTCATGAAAAAAGACTCATATCGGCATCCACATTTGCAGCTTCCCACTTCAGAACAGATGATGAGCTTTAGCGTCAACTTCAGAATGTCCACTGTCTGAAAATGTCACAACTCCTTGGTAAAGTGGGTTGCAAGAGGGATTGTTTGTCTTAAGTAACTGGCTCAAGGAGAAAAAGTAGTTTTACTGGTGTATGTTTTAGATGCAATAAATGTCGATTGTTTTTGCCATTATGTATCTTTTAAGATCGCCTTGCCATTTTTAGTTTCGTCCACAGATTTTACTTCAAATTTAAGTTTAGACTCTGCAGCGTCCCTATAAAACATATATTGCTAATTATGATTAGAAATGTCCAGATGCAACTTTTTTATTTCCGCCATATTATGATATTTTAGCTCTGAGTATTGATAGATACTGATACTGATCCGACATATTAGCCCAATTATTACCTTATTTTGATTTGTAGTATATTATAAACGTTTTGATTGACTAATGGTATTTAAACAGAAAATAAAAGTTCACAATGGGTATGAGAACAACTGGCTGATTTATTGTCAACCAGTGGTTTAACAACATGACTCAATGTGGACAATACAATAATTATGTTGTAATGGACTAAATGATAGAGCAAAATACCACAACAGAGTGTTTTATTAGTGTTTTTTATTTTAGGTTGATATTTGACCGATTTCCAGTTCAGGACATTCCTAGTTATGATTATAGATAATTGATGATCAGATAAATGTTAGACGAGAATTCCTTTAAATGTTTCTCTTGGTGTTTCATCTGTGTTTTTCTATCTGCTTAGGACCATATGTTTTCTTTCTTAGGTATGTAGGTAACCTTCAGAGGATATTCGACTATTCACCCCTTGATCCCACTCAGGATTTTGCCACACAGATGTAAGTGACTCCTAAAAGTTATGTAATATGTTGACAGAAGGGAAGGTGTTTTCCAGTCCCCCCCTTCTGTTATTGAAACCCCAAAACAGATCTGATCACAACTATAAATTGCATTATAACATTTTTATTTAAATCAAAATAATTTCTTAACAAAGTATCTGTAGTTGAGGTAGTGATCTTTAGTTTTTTCTTTTAGTTTCGTAGAATGTGTCCCGGTTTTGTTGTTTGAGGTCATGTAGTTCAGCAGGCCAGTCATGCTGATGCTGATGGTGACAGCAGATATTAGACATGTGACTGTATCATACTCCTAAAGCACCCAGCCAAATAAACATGTTTACACTTTAAGCATGATATCATATGGCCATTTGTGTGAAAGTTTGGTGTCATTTTTAACCCTAATTGTTCTCTAAAAGTCATTAGAGTTGTGCTATAAGTCACCATGTATGATAAGAATAATTTATATGCTAGTTTTTCTTTATAAAGATACTGATGTGGTAATAGAGGAGAGTCAGAGTAACTTAGCCATCATATATGAAAATGAGTTTTATTCAAATTGCAAATTCAAATGTCTTAGAGGTAGACATTTTGATGTTATTATTTTTCAAGATTTGGATCAGGTGGATCAAAGTAACAACTAGAGGAACAAGGGTGTAATATCAGATAGATATACACAGTTAAATGTGAGATATCAATTTATTTATCTTCCTTCCATTTTGAGACTGTCCTTCATAAATTATTTTGTTTTAAGATAAATTTAGGGACTTTTGAATAACTCTTACTGTTATTGGAGCTGTATTCCTACAGGCAGGCAGTTACAGCATTTTATGTCACCGTGAAACTTAAAAACATGTTTAAAAAAACAAATCAGAAAGCTGCACATGGGCAATAACTTAAGGTTATTTGTGTGCTTACTGATATTTTGATATGCATGGTTATCTATAACTGTACAGCCTACTTTGAATGCATTAAAAAAAATTGTTCCCCTATAATTAAGACTGACAAGAAATGAAACTAATGTAAAAAAAAGTAATTAACGTTTGCTATTTATGCTGTGGCATATGCAGATAGAAGTGGAAAATGCTTAGCTTTTTCTTATTATTGCATCTTAAATGACTTGCATTTGTCCTGAAACCTAAAAACATAAATAATTTCAGCAATAAATAAAGCCTCTCTAAATGTAAGAAAACCTCTGAAGTTATACATGATGCCTTTAACCTCATCCTTTAATCCGTTGTAATCCTCTTAATGGTCCAAGATAATTATATTACCCAAGAATTTCACAAATTTAACAGTAGTCATTTTCAGAAAACAGATTTTTATTTCATGTGCTCATGGTTGTCTTTAAAGTGTGAAGGGGCAGGAAATTATTCTCAATGACAGTAAAACTAGACTGACTGCCTGTTTTTGTCCATCAGGGCTAAACTTGGACACGGGCTGCTCTCAGGCCAGTACTCCAAGCCACCCATGAAATCTGAGCTCATTGAACAGGTGATGAAAGAAGAACACAAGGTATTAAACGGGGTATGTCCTGCTCTTAAACTGGAAGACCATAACCAATGTTGAAAATGAGTGACTGAGTTGGTGGTTATGGTATCATTAAGCTGGTTTTAATGTAATAATGTCCGGATATAAGGAGGAGATGAGGTGTGTTATCGTAATAGACCAGGACCTCCTAGTTGGAGCTTCATTTTTAGCCTCATTATGCAGAATGACTAATGTGGCACAGCTGTGATCCTGAACTTCCTACATGTGATGGAGAAGACAGGTTTGGACATGTATTGACATCTGAGAGGAGAGCAGTGGTCGACTTGTAACCTATTTGCACACAGGAGTTCTTCACAACTAATAATTATTTATTTAAGGATAACCAAGTCTCTTCGAGAGTAGAGACTACTCTACCTGGGGTCCATAAGTATCACAGATCTATGATTACCTTAATTTTTCAAATGTATTTCCCTCTCACAAATGATTGTTTATTAAATCGTAATGGTAATACATCTTTCTTCTCTGGATGACAGAGAGATGAATGTTATGCTGTAAACATGTTTGACATATTTTATGTAAAAGACCGCATTAAGTAATGGAAAAAGGATGGACCATAGTTATTTAATCCTTTAAATAAAGATCTAGAGAGTATGAAATACATTTATTTTCACGGATTAACAGTTTAAAATTTTTCAGTCTGGACATAGTAACAGTTTTAACGATATGCAAAAAAAGATTTTAGTAAAAATGTTGCCTTTTCGCCTTTAAGGTTAGAATCAAACACTTTTACCATAAGTGGTGATTTTATACAAATCTATAATTTAAGATGCTCGTTAAATGTTATAAAAAGATGAAAACCGCTTATTTTATTTAAAACATTTCTGGCTCCATATTTTATTGTAAACCTAATTGCTGAACAATTCTACTGAATCCTGCATTATTATCTAGATTATAGTGCCGTGCTTTAACCGCTGTGAAAAGCGCCTTTTTTATTCTGAACTATTGTGACTTTATTTGATATTTCTGTTTTTTTTTTTTTTTGTTATTAGCACCTACAGAGAGGGATCTCTCCGCGAATGTTCAAGGCACTGGTAAGCAGGGGCCACCCAGAGTTTTCCTCCAACAGACAACAAGATGTCCATGAGTTCTTCCTACACCTCATCAACTTGGTGGAAGTAAGTCATTCTTAACGCCTGTTGTGTTATAATGAGGTATAACTTCTTGTCCAACACTCTGGAGGACAAACAGAACATTGTGAACCACTAGATTGACTACCAAATTAGTTTCTGATGCAAAATTACTTCATCTGTTGGACATGGATATGGAAAAACTTTTGATCAGTGACCAGTTTGTTCAGAAATGGGCAGATGGACTTAAAAAAAAAAAAAGAGGAGGATTGAAAGGATTCAACTCCACATCTTGTCAAATCTTTTCATGCACACTGGAAAAAAAGGAAATCTAGATGAGTAATTTTTTTTTTTACAATAAGTGTATTTGTTCTTGAATTGTCTTATTTCAAGTGCACGTTTATCTAATTATCTTATTTTAAGAATAAAAAAACTAATTCCATTGGCAAACTGTTATTTAGCTACTCAAGTTAAGGATAAATACACTTAATTTAGGAAATTTTTACTTATTTCTAGATTGTTTTTTTCCAGTGTAATCTTATAGGAAGTGCCCTGACATTTTTGTTTTATATCATCGGGTGTAAAAATAGAATCTAGACAGGACCTGTCCAGTCGGTACCCTTTCCTTTGCTCACACTGCTGAGAATATATGCCACCAACCCACCGTCCACTTTGATGGCATCACATTTATGATTAAGTTGTCTTTTCAACAACATTTTTCTCCAATGTTTCAATTTTTTTAAAATCTACTTGCTGACTTTTACTAAACAGTACAATACCCCCATGGATAGATCATAAATTCTTTCAGATGGTTCTCTGAGTGTGGAATTATTTACTTCTAATGCTATCAGTTGCATTTGGAAGGGAGACATTTTATGTTTATATGTTACAAATCTCATATGATGATGTCTCTCTGTTTAGTTTATTGTGAAATTTCTAAACTCGCCTTCAATCCAGTTGCTGCCATTAAAAAAATAATTAAAAAAAACCTTCCTTTTTTTTTTTACAGCCATCTATAATTGACAAACTGACTTATGCAGACTGATAACGAGGCTAAAACCAGAACTCTGTTGCTCTTCTAGCCGAGTGTATTTCACAAGTTGAGTGAAATTATAGCTTGTTTATTTCTGTAGCTTCTTAGAATAGTAGGCCAGCATTGCCAGAACTCTTCAGCCATGCAGACTGGTTTCCCTTTCAACTTAGTCTTCAAATAAATGGTGTTAAACCCCCAGTGAGCTCAGACGATGTAAGCATGGGAAACCTGAGCAGCCCCATTAAAATAATCGATGTATCTGTGTTTCTAAAAAGATGCAAATTTGTTAAAAATTAATAATAGAGGACTTATCTGAGATCTGGCTGACAGATGCTGGCATACTCCAATATTATGGCATCAAATGTCAGTACCTCATTATATAGAGCAAACGGCACAAACGTTTATTCTTCTTTTAAAGTGTTCTTTAACATTATTTCTTCCCTTTTAAACAAAACTAATTATATTGACATTTCTTGTCGAGATTTGTAAATTTTTCCGCCTATAATATGATTTCTGTTCCCTAATCTGCTGGTTTGTAATCTTTTATCACTGGTGGAACGGGTTAGTACTTAGCATTTAGTAAAACTTTGTTATGGATTTAATCGGGTGGTTTTTTTTTTAATCATGAAATGTTTTTTTGATTTTTCTCTGTAGAGGAACAGTGCTGGCTCAGAGAATCCAAGCGACTCCTTCCGTTTTTTGGTGGAGGAGCGAGTCCAGTGCTGTCAGAGCCGGCGAGTCCGTTACACTCAGCGGGTGGACTACTGCATCCAGCTGCCAACACCCATAGAGGCAGCTACTAACAGAGGTGCTTAGATTTAAGTTTGCAAATCTAATTAAAACCTAGACTAAATTACTGCTTATGATTTTTTTAACATTAAACTAAAATAAGCACAGTGTTCAATTTAATTTGGTTTATTTATATAGCACCAATGCATAACACATGTCATCCGAACACTTAACACTTTGCCAATGGAACAAGACAATTTCTATTAAAAATAAGAAGAAAACAGTTGCATTACTTTATTTCAAGTACATGTTATCTAATTATTTTGTTTTAGGAGGAAATATATTAATTCCATTGGCAAAACATCTTATTTATTTAATCAAATTAAGAGTAAATACACTTTATTCAAGACATTTTTACTTATTTCTAGAGTGTTTTTGCAGTGTATTGTCTGAACCGAAACCCTACACTGCAAAAATCATCTAGAAATAAGTCATTTCTTAAATGAATCGTCTTTACCCTTAATTTGAGTAAGTAAATAAGATTTGCCAATGGTATGAGTGTTTATACACTTAAAATAAGATAATTAGATATGTCCTTGAAATATGAATATGCAATAGTTTTTTCTTATTTTAAATGTAAATAGTTTTGTTCCATTACCTTCTCAATTCAAGTACAAATGCACTTAGTTTAGGAAAAATTACTTATTTAGGTTACATTTTTTTTTCAAGTGTGCTCTACAAGGGTCAAGGAAAAAAGCTCGCAGATTACTAGGACTACACAATATACTGCAAAGATATCACAACATCTGTGTGTGCAATATTGATATTGCTAAGTACACTTCAGAGTTCTACAATTATAGCACCTTTTTTTCCTGCCTATGCAGAGTTTGCCCATTTGACTCTCATGGCAGCAGATATTCAAAATTCACAGAAAAGACAAAAAAAATGTTTAAAGTTATGGTGATGAAAGCACTGATGAAAATAGAGGAAAAAAAAGAAAATAGATGTATCACCATTGATATAGTGATTGCAGCATTTATCAGTATTATCCTTGGTTGGCTAATAAGGTTCAGCCTTTACAAATACACACACAGAATTTAGTTTTTCATAAATTGCGAGAAATATAAAAGCTAATGTGACGTCTTAAATAATTGATGTTACATTTCCACTGCCATGTTGATATATTATAAGTTTTTTTTTTTTGTTTTTTTTTACAATATTTGAATCACTTGTATTATGATTAAGATATCATGAACTCTAATACTATTTTTTGCTGGGGAACTCATCTGAACCTCTGTAGATTATTTAAAAAATAATTATGGATAGAACGATCCCTCCTCAAAAGACTGTTAAACAACAAAAGAATGTATCTTCAGTCTGAGGTTTCTACAGATTCACAGAGAATCCTTCCAGCTTACAGATGTCAACATGTACAAAAATTCACTGAAAAAAAGTTACTTCAGCATTTAATTTCCCTTTGGGATTAATAATTGTTTTTGAATTGATGTTAAACTCTGTTCTTGCAGAGGAGCTGCTTGCATACGAGGCCAAGCGGAAAGAAGCTGAGGAGAACAGGCGGGCCCCTCCTGAACCGGTGCGAGCACGGATTCCTTTCACAGCCTGCCTTCAGGCCTTCACAGAGCCGGAAAATGTTCCTGACTTCTGGAGCTCTGCGTTGCAGGCCAAGTCAGCTGGAGTCAAGTGAGCATTCATGCATTTTTTTGAAATGCCTCATTCCATTTCCTGCTTTAAAGAAAAAAACTCCCTGCTTTAAAAAAAATAAACTAATTTTTAAACATTCTTTCCTAGAACCTCCCGTTTTGCCTCATTCCCAGAGTATCTGGTTGTGCAGATCAAAAAATTCACATTCGGTATTGACTGGGTACCAAAGAAGCTTGGTAAGTAAACCACAGCACTATGATGATTATTGGTACCTAAGATATATTGATCTCCAGCAATGTTGTGACTGGGATTGAATAAATAGTGTAAAACTAAAGGTAACCAGCAGATGGTGCCAGCAAGCTGCATCTCAGTAGGAGTATACTTTTCTGAAAAACTACCACAAATTGAAAAATGCTTCTAATGCTTTGTATAAAATATAATATATAATATATACGCTATGTAATATATATATAATCTATTTTATAAAATATAAAAAACAGACTTGTTTAAAATAGTGAATGAGCCAGTGGTCATTAATTATTGTGATTTAAGGAGTCACCAACCATAGGGGGATGGATCTCTTTAGCTGAAACCAGTATGTTTGTGTCATTTTGCAGACTTAGCCATCGATGTTCCAGACTTTTTGGATCTGAACCGCCTTCGAGCCACAGGCCTGCAGGCAGGTGAGGAGGAGCTCCCGGATCTTATGCCTCCCATTGTATTACCGGAAGACACCAGAGGTAAGACACTCAACATAATTTGCAACATTTGCATCAGCATGTGTAACATTCTCCTCTAGGTTTCAAATTGGAAAATAAAAGTATAACTCTTTGTTTCTTTTTTATTTTTATTCCCTATGATGAACCGTATTTTGGTGAGTTGAGTAATATTCATCCATTTTTCTGACTCTCACTACATGGACAGTAGTCTCCTATAATTTACAAGCAGAGGCCCTCAGCGATAATGGTGGTGATGCATGAACAGGCTGAAGGAAATGCTAAATGACATTCTTTACAACTTGGGGCCTTTTTTTTGGCCCAACATTTCCAATAACATAGCCCTGTTCTTGTTTGTAAAGGGCAGCATTTTCTCTGAGCATCTGCTCTTTTCTTTGGCCTTAGCAAATATTGGGCCTTTGTAAAGCTGTCATAAGTGCAGAAGTTTTTGGTCCAACCAAGCCACAACTTCCAGGTGATTCAATAAGTCAGTGTGAGTTGTTAAAAGAAGCTCCTAGACATCCTTCAAAGCTGACATGGAGTATTTTCTAGGGCCCAGTCATCTGTGAAATTGTCTTCGGTATGATATTTTGCTCAAAACCGGCAAACTTCTCTCCTAAGTACACATTCATTGGGAATGGCAGGGGAAGGAAACGCTCAGGCAGTTACTGGAAAGTCGTGTTCAAAGTGTGGCTAAGCCTTATAAATTGTGATTATTTCATGCAAGCCTCTTGTAATATACATGGCTGACTTTTGGGAGAACAGATTCTGGAATCTGGTCGGTTTTATTTTGGAGGAAATGTTGGTGTATCAGACTCTAACCTTTAGAAACATGGTTTACATAAAGCATATCCGAGCTTTGTCTTCCTTTCTTCCTAAAAGCTAAAGCCACAGCTTTTTGCCTCTGTCTGTCTTGTTAGAACCTCATTCTGTCGAAAAGCTAAACTACTTGAAATTATAATTAATATATTAATTAATATTTTAGAGCTACTGCAGATAGAGAGAGCTGAAGGAAACACTTTTAGATGGAACAAACAGGAGATGTTTTAAAAATATCTCAGGCTGCTGCGTCTCAGTAAACTTGGTAGAAGAAAGAATTTGAAGCTTTACTGTCAGAGTGCTCCTAAATATTTTAAGACTCAACAACTTGTGTCAAACAGTTAACTGATTTCAAAGATTTGATTAATCTTCTTTAGATTAGCAAGTTTGTATGGACACAAACATGAGCCAAAAATGATTTTGACTTGCAAATCAAAGTTTTTAATGTAAAAAAATCAGAGAAAAAAAAGATTTAACTGTACCTTTTTTTTTAATCACTATTATTACCAAAAAGCTGCCATAAGAAATATGTTCCCCTTTACAGTTTATTTTTTCTTTAGAATATATTGGAAAAAATTTGTCTCATTAGTAGATACATTAATTAAAGCAGCTTCTTAAAGATGGTATATTTGCCTGTACATTTTTCTTAAATTTGAGAAAAATTGAATTCAAAAAAATACTTTTGTGGTCACTTCACAGCTCTTTACAAGTTATAACATAAAATGTTTGTAAAAACCTCTGAAAATGCAATTTTGGTTAAATCTTTATCCATTGTCCTGATTGGACAGTGAAAAGTCAAGCTGTTGTGGCAAAGCAGCGTTTACTTGCACAAATATTAACTCTCAAACTCTGTAAGTTACAAAGCTTGATTTACAAACGCAAATAGCCTCTGGCCTTGAACTGCCTTATATACACTGTATTTTATACTTAGACCTGAATCTAACAACAGTGAAAATGTTTTCCAATTCGATTAATTTTGTGACTCCCAATCTGTTTATTCAAGGTTGCAATAACATCCTTTTACAGTTAATGGGATTAAAACTGTGAAATGAAAGGATGTCAGAAAATAACTGGTGTTTATCAATATGCTCACATTGGTTTGTCTTATATTCATTTCTTAAATTTTTGTCTGCTGCAAATTGACTTCTGGCTTGTTATCCCTCCCTGATGTCGGCTGTGATGGATGATTGGTCACTCTTTTGTCTCCGGATGCATGATTGTTTCACACTGATTACATCGCGGCCCACAAATGTGTGTTCTTGCGGCCAGATTCAACCAAAATCGACCAATTTACTCTGACATTTCTGACCGTTTATGGCAAGAAAATATTGGAAAGAAATTGTTTTGCTGTAATATTTCTTATTTTAATTTATCAATCAGGACTCTGATTAGGTTTTAAATTTTATTCTATGAGTTTAGCTCACCTTTTTTCTACGTTAAAAATGAAAAATATGCCACAACAAACAACCAACTACTTCATGTAATGTTGTATTTTTGTAATGTATATTTTTTTATTTAATCAAACTGTAACAGACGGAAGAAGCATATCAGAAACACAGAATGATTTGCTATGCAACTGGCTTTGTGCTGTAATTCTGGCCCTTAAACCCTACATAGAAGGTAAATATATCAGTTTTCTAATGTATAACCAACAATGATTAAATTCTAAAAGGTTTCCATATGTTAAAGTTACTTTTCTATGAAAATGGCCACAGAACATCATTGTTTTTGTAATATGATGTATTGAATTGTTTTAACCAGCAAATAATACAGTACATGACCATAATAAGATAGTTATTCTGTTTCAATAATTTCTTTAAAAAATACTAAAACTAATACATTTTAAAACTTTATGATAGTTTTAATGACTTGGACTCCCTATAAACAAAAATCCCATATTATCATTTTCTGAAAATTAGAGTTTTTCACATTACTGATTATTAAAAAAATAAAAATAGTGAAGAAACATTTTGCATTCAAGGTAATAGTTATCAGAAAGCTTGCTGATTTACTTCAGTTGTCCAGCCAACAGTCACTTACGTTCTCTATAAGTAGGGCAAATCACAAAAGTTTATTGCTGAAGAAGCTGGTGGTTCAGAGAGATTTATAGAAGCATATTAATATAAAGACGAGGAAATGACAAACATGTGGTGGAAAATGCTGCACTGCCCTTTGGACAGTTTTTGGGAAGATGATGAGTACTTTGCAGCTGGAGCCATACCTACATCAGGGAGACAAAGGACTTTTTTGTTAAAAGTCCTCTTTTCACAGGAAAGCAGATCCGAGCTGCTTCATTTCCTGTGTATATTTTCCACTGTCGGTAGGGAGCCAGTCTCCACTTGTAATAAGCTTAATAAGCTTAAAGTCAGCACAATAAACCAGAACACTATAGAGAACTTCAGCATCTCCACAAGGTGTTTCATTAGGAAGAAGCATGCTTTCATTTCCCAGCAGGACTTAACACCAGCTACCACAGCCAAAGGAACTAATACCTGCTCTAATGAACATTTATCAGCAGATTTGGCCTGAGTTAAACCCTACTGTTAAATACAGACCATCATCAGGAATGCATTCATCATAAGGGTGTGTGTGCAGATAAAGCAGCGCATAGAAATTTTAGCATATATACAAAACATTAGACTTCTGGCCGCAAAAAACAAAACGTTTCTTGGCTTCAGGAAAACATACTTTTGTTTATCATCTCTTTGGACTTAAAGGCACACTGTGTAACATTTTGCCACTAGGGGCGCTAGACCTGTAACTACCTGCATGTTGCTTCTACTAAACACCGAAAATAATAACAAAGATATATGACTGTATGCAAGGAGCAATAACAATGAGTCTAATAATAATAAGTCTAATAATAAAGTTGAGATAAGAGAATTGAGGCAATAAACAAATTCCTTTTCAAGATTGACTCTTGTTTCTACTCAGGCATGATCCCTTTCACTCTTTCTCTATTTAGCTTCCTCGGAAGGTTTAAATTTTTTCCTTGTCTCAGCCATTACCCGTAGTCAAGCAGACGGAAAAATAGTAGAACAAAAGTCTTACCTCCATAATGATATAAGAGCTTGCGGCCATAAAGCGATACGTTCTTCCGGGTCACATGACCTGGCCAGTGATGGTCAACTTACATAGGTGGTTTTAGAGAGGGGAGCTCTGCTTGTAGCATTGATAGTGTCAAGCACTGTACATTGGCCTTAGGAATCATTTAAATTAAGTCTCCAGTGTGCCTTTAAGAAAGGACATTTTCCTATGATCCTCAATTAAATTCTATTTTTGTTGACAATGATTCTCACTAAAATGCTCCGTTGAGCTTTCTTGATGTTTCGGGAATGTCTGTAAATCCTCTAAAGAATTAATCCTCCTGAGGCATTAACTGAGCTGAGACAAATAAACAAAAACAAAACAGCCCATATAATTAATCTCACTGTGCTGTTACCTCTTACCAATCATTCTCCTGATTTTTTTTCCTTTTTTTCCTCAGATAACTCGATGAGCTCAACTGACTGTAAGTATTTCATTTCTCTTCTGAGTCACAATGTTTAAACAAATGTGTTAGATGCATGAAAGTATTACATTGGAAAGTGTTTTTTTCCTATTCTGACAGTACTGATGAATGCTGTGACTACCCAAGCAGGTGCTGCAGATGCTCTGTACTTTCAGACAAACTTACCTTTTTCAATGTAGCTCTGCTTATTTGACTGGGGCTCATTTCTCTTGCTGATAAATCCTATCCTGGTAAAGATACCTTGCTGTGGCTTGATTCTGCTTTTTTTTATTATTTATAATGAGTCCCAGAGAGAGAAAGTTGCTGTTACTGCTGAATCAGTGAGTGTATGTATAAGAGTTGATTTATTATGTATTTTTTACTTTTGTCCACAGCTCCAGAGATAGATGAGAGAGCAGTTATGCAGCTGGCAGAGATGGGTTTTCCGTTGGAGGCCTGCAGGAAGGCGGTGTACTACACAGGAAACATGGGCCCAGAGATGGCCTTCAACTGGATCATAGCTCATATGGAGGAGCCTGGTAAGGCAGCAACCCCGCAGACATCATGGCAACATTGTGCTAAGGAACAGGGGGAATGTTTGACTATCACATATTAAACAGGGTTCTTTACACCGTCTTCATTCTCTTTTAATAACATTTTGATAGATTTGAAAAGTTTTCTATATGCAAGTGAGAGGGCTTAGATAAAACTGACTGTATGTGAGAGGGAACTTATCTCAGCTTGGCCAGCTAATTAAACAAAATGCACACAAGATTTATTGCCTTATTTTTTATTTTGATTTTTAGCTACTGGACAACCCTACGATTAAAAGAATATTTGACATATATAAGAAAAAATAAGAGTGATTTGATGATTTTGTTGAATCTGTTTAAATAGAAATATGTGAAATGTTGAGAAATTTTACAACTAACCCTTGTATGAAAAAACTTCTGGATGTACTGGATGTCAACTCAGAAGTTATAAAATGAGAGAAAAAACTCCTAGTCAATAAATACATTTTTATTCTTGGTACATACTAATGGTGTTTCTACAGTAATAATTAAATTAAAATACAAAACAATATCTTAAAATTTCACAGAATAGATCTTACAGCAAAAGGTGAATATGGTCATAATTATATCTATCTATATCTACATTATATTATATATATATATATATATATATATATATATATATATATATATATATATATNATATATATATATATATATATATATATATATATATATATATATATATATATATATATATATAAAAACTTTCCAGATAACTTAAAAAAAAACTTTGATATGTCATACGGACTATACATGATATACTAAAAAGTTGTGTTGCATGTGTTTTGTAATGCATGTAATCATCTTATTCATCAGAATTTGTACAGGAGAAAAATAAACTTGGTTTCTTTTAATATGTGTTATGACAAATTTAGGGCATAAAAAAATTGGTGCCAGATTAATTTTTTAATTGCATTTTGAAAAAATAAGATTTTTGTTGGCTTTCAGGTAGTTTGGGTATATGTGGGTTACAAATAAAGCAAAGCTGATGTTTGAATATATAGAGACACAGTACAATTCTTTTGAAAATGTCAATGTGTCAAAGCATCAAGCTTCCTGCTTATGATTTAAATTAAGATTCTTCCTCACCTTTGGGAAGTATAAAGGGCAATTTGCAGACTTTTACTAGTCTGTTAATTAATATATAATTAGTAGGATTTTAGAGTAGATTATTGATATAGACTTTTATTTTTTAATTTTCCATTAAAGAATATTTCACTTGTACAAAACCAAAGACTGTGTGCAATTTCCCTTTTCTTTAACTGCAACTATCGTTAATGGTTGGTATCGTTATTGTTATTGAGTTTTAAGAGGAAAGTTAAAACTAGAAAAACCAGACAGCATAGAGGCTGTATCTTTAATCAGAGTCCACAAGCTTCCAGAGTGTGCAGAGAGGAGACTGACAAAGAGCACCAAAAGGCAGGGAAAGTATATTTATTAGGGACCGTTTTGAACACAGAGGTAATTTGAAGTGATAGACACATCACATCTAATGTTCCCGTAGTCTGTATATATAGAAACTCTGGCGCTGTTATTGCTGGTACCACACTACCTCCCTTTCTGGGCTGCATGTATTTATCAGTGCATGTCCATGTATTTCTGATCCTCACCAAAAACTTTGTTGAAGTCAATCCAGAGTATCTGAGCTGCTCAGCAGTGAACTATCCCCTCAGGCATCAACTCGTGTCACTTTTTATTTCCCTTCCTAGATTTAAAGAGGCTTTGAAGAGTAGAAGGAAATTAGAGCCTCCTCCTGACAGTTACTTTTTAAATGGGACCAGTGCATATGCAAAATACATGCCTTCTTTTTTTAATATTTTATTTCTCTCACTGTATAATTTTGTTTCCCTGAGAATTTCATTTTATTCTAAACATTTTGACTCAAAGTTGCATATCTTTCTGCAAATTTCTTTACACTCTATTATTAAAAAGGAGATTAAACTCATTGATTTTTATTTTCATTAATTTGCACAGATCACTTAGAAGCTCTAGAGTCAATGTAGATCTAATAAATGTGAAGAAACATTAAAATTATTCAGAAATGTCTCTTTTTCAGCCACATACATAACAGAAAGATGTCCATAATTACCCTGTATTCCACTATGATGTTAATCCACATGATAGGGTGTCTGGTGTATTCATGATATTGCCAGCTGCTCAGATAATTTACAGCACATCTGCAGTTATGTTCAATATAATAACATTCCAATATGGCAACTCGGATAACAGCTTTTAGTAGAAATTCGATTTTTACAAGATGGGTACCAGGCTGCGGTTGACTTGATGCCACACAGATGTGAAGCAGTTAATATGGAATCTGCAAGCATTTTTTCAACTGAAAAAGTAAATTTCTACATTGTAAAGAAAAATACAGGAATTTCAAATTCTACACTTTTCATAGATGTATATAATATAACATTTTTTTAATCTTCCTTTATGTGTTCTGTATTAGAACAGCCATGCATCTCTTTCTATGGATTATTGAGAAAGTTGCATTATTAAAATGACTGATATATTTCAATAGTTTTCTTGTTTTTACAGATACTTCTAGGAAATTTTAAAGGTTTCCTTTGTATTGTGACTAACTAATTGAGAGTAGCATAAACATATAAATTAAGAAAATACTTATTTGCAAATACATGCAGTTTAGATTAGAAATAACTCCTTGTAAAAAAGACACAAATTATTTTTGAATGTGTAAGAATGGAGATTATTTACACACAGCACACTTTTTAAGATCTCCTTGTAGCTGCATCAGGCAGGGAAAACCAGTATTTACCACTAAACAGAATAATTCAGCATTGTCAGATATGTTAACAAGGTACTGTCTATCTGCAGATGATATGCTTGGTAATGAAAAAATGAATGCCCTCTTTTTGTCTACACTTTATCTACCAGTTAATTATTTTTTTATCTTCTATTGAAAGTGTTGCTTTTAATGAAAGCAAACCATTCTCTTTCTCTGGGAGCTGCTCGCCCTCAAGGACAATCTCGTACATTTAATCTACTATTCCGTCAGTGACTGCAGAAACATGTCTACAATAAGCCATAATAGAATGGTTTGTTAACCTGGTTCAGATGATAACGTCTTGAAGACAACCAATTTCATGTGATTAAAAAAACAAAAAAGTATCAGTGATGAGAACACAAGACTAGAAAGCAAAGATAGAAACGAACACTGTAAGATAATTGCTATGATTTTTCTTTTACGTCAATGACTCTAACAGAGGCTCTCTTTAGTACCAGTGCATCTATTCTCGAAAGCTCCTTGTTCCTGGTTGAAGGACATGTTGTCTAATGTCATTTGGTTAACGACACTTGGAAACCAGCCTCTTTATAGCTTTTTTCCAACGTTAAACCTGAAATTATGTTACCACATTAATCCCTGTTGACTCAATCTCTCTTTTTACTCAGAAATAATGCATAATAACTAGGATTTTGATTGATTAGCTCTGAAACAATTAAATCAAATTAATTGTGATTAATAAATTATCAAAATAATTGTCAACTAATTTAGTAATCAATTAATTTTTAACTGGAGTATATAGATTGTAAAACATGCTTTGACAAAACAACCCAGTTAGAGCAGTAATTATAACAAGATTGTAAAAAATATATAAATATTTTGCATTTGAGATAAATGCTGCTGAGTGGAGTAGTAGGTAGCACTGCCGCCTTTCAGTAAGAAGGTTCCGGGTTTGATTCCGGAGTCTTTCTGCTTGGACTTTGCATGTTCTCCCTGAGCATGCGTGGGTTCTCTCTGGGTACTCTGACTTCCTCCCACAGTCCAAAAACATGACTGTTAGGTTAATTGGCTTGTCTAAATTCTCCTTGGTTTTTTTGTCCTGTCCGTCTCTGTGTTTCTGTGAGTTGCTGGAGATCGGCACCAGCACCCCTCCCGACTCCGCTGGGATAAGCATGATGGAAAATGGATGGATGGATGTTGGCTGTCAATATGCTCTTCCAGAACTCCTCAAGTGGAAATGTTTTAGTTTCACCAGTTTTAATTTAATAAAAAAAAAAAAAAATCTTTAAGGAACCTTTGGCTATCTGATTATTTAACGATAAGTTAAATAATCAATTTGCAACATAATCGTTAGTTTCTGCCCTAGTTTCCATACAACACAGATACGAAAACTAAAGGGTCTCAGTGGCAGAAAAAACATGATTGTACCATTCAGTGCTGCTCAACTTTAGATAAATAAGCAATGTGCAGTCTTCATTCATTCATCATGCTTACCCTTGTAAGGCTGCTGGGCTTGACAGTGTGGCCCACATGAAGTGTGAATATTGCAAAAGCACTATGTTGTTTTATAACTTTTTGGTTGCTCTTCTCTGTCATCATGATGCTATACAGTGTAAACCTTAATGTTTGCATATGCGCTGGCACTTTCTGCACCAGGTTCTGAGTGCAGATTTTAGAAAATACATGGATGGAAACCTAATTAAGATCTGATGGTATCAAGGAGGAATTACTTTCCAGTTTATTTGCTTATATCAGTGACTGATGGTTGTCATTTCCTGATGGTTGTCATTTCCTGCATTCTTGTAGAAGATTGTTCAATTATTTAACTGATGATTGGTTGACAGATGTGGGTATGAGTATTTTAAGTTAACTTACCTGCACTTTTTAATTCAACACACTTTCTTCTCAACTTAAAAAAAATGTTTCCATTTTTAACCTAATAAATGTATATTCCCCTAAATGCTTACATAGGGACTTATTTAAAGCTGTGCAAATTCCATCAGTCTAGCTCCTCAAATTGCTCAATCATGCATCTTCCTTTACCTAGTATAAAAGTGAGAGATTTGCACAAACTTTAAATTGAGAAAAGAACTGTGTGCAAAAACTTTGTGAAATGTATTTCTTACCTCCCATATTTTACTTTGCTTGCAAATAATTTGACAAAATATAACTCTGGCAGAAATACTAGGGATAAGGAAAAAGTTATTTTCAGTACTGATGGTAGATATTGATGTTGAGGTCACATCAGGTTTTTGGAATAATGTGCAACTTGAACATGTCTGTAGAATCACATTCCTATGTTTTAATGAATGCTCAGACCTTTCCCTTCTAATGCGGTTTGTTTTCTGTAGTTTTTCTATACTTAATTTCTATACATATCTTTTCTATGTTTTTCTTTCATTCCTTTATCTGCTAGTTCATAATAACAAGCCAGTTGGCTTGTTATTATCAAGGACTTGAAATGCTATATTTTTGATGTTCCCAGTATATAAAAAAAAAATCCTCACTCTCTTTAAATTATTTTCCTCTTTTTTTTTTTTTTAACAGACTTTGCTGAACCTCTCACTCTGCCCTCAATGATGGATCCTCTTCCCTCCACTAGTGACAGCCCTGTAGGAGCCACTCCACTGGACAACTCGCCCCCTGAAGAGAGCGTCGCCATCCTCACATCAATGGGCTTTCCTCGTAATCACAGCATCCGTTCACTCAAAGCCACGGTCCGTCTTCTGCTAGCTGTTTTTATTTATTTGGTTGCTCTGCACTGACTTAAGATGATACCCTTCTTCTTCCGGCTTATTAGCTTAATATTGCTTGTTTTTAAAATAAGAAAGAAAACTCTGTTGTTGTATTTCAAGTGCATATTATCAAATTTTCTTATTTTAAGGGCACATACACTCATTCAGATAGATAATCTCATTTACCTGCTCAGATTAAGGGTGAAGACTTTTATCCTAAGAAATGTTTAATTCATTTTAAATATTTTTTACAGTGTGAAGCCATTCATTTTTTAGCAGTTAGATATGAATACAGTATCTTAGAATATTGCTTGTGTTTGTAGACTTTTGTCCTTTTTTTCTTAGGAAATAATAGCAAAATTTAAAGTATTTTATTGAGATTTAATGTAGTAGAGCAACAAATAGTTGTGCGTAAATGTTAACTGGGTTAAAAAAAAAAAGTGTTTTTTGGGGTGTTTCTGCCCATGAAAATCCTAATATACTTTAGCCCTTATTCTTTAAATCTTTGTAGAAACTGTTTCACTGAAATTGCTGCTGCAAGTCTTTTGGGGCATGATGACCAGCTTTGCACATCCCTGCAGCAGCAAAGTAATAACAGTAATAAGTGAGTTATTTGGGTAAACGTGTGCAGAGCTTGAGCTGCCTCAGTGTGGGCAGTCACATCAGACCTGCTAAAAGAGTAGAAATTTTAGATTGGGAAGCTGATCCTTAGTTTGAATTAGTTGACATTTCATATGAAAGTGAAAAAGTTCGACTTAAACAGGAGAAAGAATGTGGACTAATAACAGTCTAAATAGTGTGTTGAACATCTCTAAGGAATAAAGGACTAAAAGCACATCTGTAGAAGCTGTTTGGCACCATAACAAAACAAAACCAGCGCTTTGTTGAAACTTGAAGGAAAATGGGGCTAAACTTAAAAACTGAGACTTAGCTTAAAGACAGGAGAAGCAGAAGGAGGGCAAGAAGTGAAGAAGCTTTTGAAAAGAGGGCAACAACAGAGCGAGGAGATGAAAAGCCAACCCTGTAAGTCATAAAAGGCTCTGGCTGCCCTACTTGTTCACTTTCCAAAGTACAGATTTGTTTGGCCCTGTGTGTCAGACTGATTAAATATGTCCGCTCTACGCGGTGTTTACAAATAGTCCTTACAGCACACCAACACCTCCTCCCCTCACCTCCATGTGGTGCAAACTTTCTGCTTGAGGGACAGGAAGTGTTTCGGGAGCTGATCTAAACATTAGACGACTACTAAATGTGTCGAAAACATAAAACAGTGTGAGAAATTATAAGCTTTGATTTCAAAGAGATTCCACTTCATGGACATTTATTCCTAAAGCCTTCAAATGGCATCCAGTTCTCACATTTCACGTGTCATATTTCAAACTGCCCCCCTCAGCAAAATATAGCCCAGTAAACAGTTGTTAGAAAACCAAAATAGATACTGGGCTTCTTGTTTATCATTAGCAAAGCCACAGTGTTCACTGGCAGCCATGCTGTTGCTGTTGTTGAGGTGGAGAGAAAACAAAGACTGCTTATACCTCCCAAAGGAGGGAGGGAGGTATATACGACAGAGAGAGGGCTTGACAGACATATTTAGCGTTAAGGATGTTTATCTGACCCTAACAACCTCTTAGATGGGTAAACAGATGCCATCAGCCAAACCATCTCCACATACGCTCCCCAGACTCTCATTCTCCACTAGTCACACCTCTGCTGTGGATTCAGACATCTTCAGGGAGAGTTTATCACAGATGGATGCCTCCCACCTCTGCAGTTAAAGCTTGCTCATTTATCGTCTTCATCATAAGTCCATACACCATAGCAGCGAAACTATAAGAGGAAACATTTCAAATCCTATTTTCATTCTCAAGTGCACCTTTCGATAACCAGTCATGCTACTATTTTAGATCCATGTATTTTATCATATCATGGGGTAGGAAAACTCTTACGATGTGATAAGAGTGGGGAGTACAACAAGTTTTATTTCTTTTTAAAAATACAAATTATAAAACATTTTGTAACACCTTTTAATTTATATACAGTCAAGTTCAATCCACAGAATGTTTTTAAACTGACTCACCTTTTCTGTAATTTATTTCCTAGTATAAATTCAGCTGTTTTTTAAAGGCCTTGGGTTTCTTAGAGAGCTTAAATGAATCAAATGGCATCATGAAGACCAAGTACCATGGCCGAGGCTACAAGAGAAGCTTTTTGTACATGTTTTCAAGGAAAAAAATAGTCTGGCATTTTCCCAAAGCTATCAATAACATAACTTTCAATTTTTACTAAGCAGGACAAGAAGGTGTTTTTTTTTGTTAAAGAAAAGGCAAACATAATATTTATGGAAAAGTAGCAAGAAAAAAAAAGCCCAATGTGGAGTTCTTAACTGGGAAAAGGGGAAAAGTGTTTATAGCTGCTGGGAAAAAGAATGGAGTTAAACACACAATGGTCCTAGGGGAAAAAAACAGAATAAAACTATAAGATGAAAATGTGTTTAATCTTGCAGTAAAACAACAACCCTAATTGTTAAACTGAAGCTGCAGTGGAAGTGTTTAGACAAAAGCATATGCCTGTATTGGAATGGCCTGGTCAGAATTACGTATATGGAAAATTATCTTTTCAGTTTAATGCAGATTTTGCTTTTCTGAAATGGCAAAAGAAAAATCAGCCACAATTTAAGTGTGGAAATTTAAAATATACAGAACGGACTTGAGCAAAATGCTTACAATCTTAATTAAATGTGGTTCTACAAATGGCTGATTAAGAGTTGATGAATACATTTGCATGCCACACTTTCTTGATTTTTATTTTGTTAAAAAAATAAAATAAAACCATGCATCCTCTTCTTTCAACTCCACATATACATGCTACTTCACACTGGTTAAGCAAAAGATTTCTAATAAGAAATGGTCTGGCTTTGTAAGAAAATATGAAAGCTACTGAAGGCTTTAAATGCTGTTTTTTTCCCAAACTCAACACAAAAACTCTAAAGTCTTTATTTTCATTGCACAGTCATGCAGTGTACACCAGCTCAACGAAATTAGGGCACAGCTCTCTCCTCAGTGCACAGTCTTGCATAAATTTCAAAATAAATAACTAAACAAGGCATGCACTTACCAAAATAACACTTATGGAAGCTACTACAAATGTTTGCTATCTGGCAGCGTTTTGCAGCTGCATCTTATTTCGCTTTTTCTATACTGAAAAAAAGAATCTATTTGAACAATTTTCCTGTTTCCAGTAAGGTTTTCATTCTTTTATGATTTTCTAGAATAACAATCTTGAACGAGCGCTTGACTGGATCTTCACCCACCCAGAGGATGAAGAGAGCGATGCCCTGTCAGATATGGCAGACACAGAGCCCAATGACAACGCATTTTCCAACACCAACTCGCACAGCGACTCCACATTGTCTCCAGACAGAGAAACATCAGGCCCAAGAGTCAAAGATGGACCAGGACGTAAGTCTCTCATATTTCTGAGGTTGCCTCCTTTTTTTCTTTTCATGGAATTTTGTTTAATTATATTTAATTCTATTTTATTTTTAAAATTTTATTGAAATTCAATTCAAAGAATTGCAGCCTGATACTGGGCAGGATGCAATCTATGCAACAAGTCCAGTCATTACTTTACCTTGTTTCTAAATAATCCACCATCAAATGTCAGTTGTATATCATGTCAGTTATACAGCATTATAACAAAGTGGGAGAAATTGGGAACAAAATTGGGTGGAAAAAACCCCCACTAGTTTTTCTGCAAACTCAGTCAGTGGCTGTAGAACAGCTCCAAATGCAGTACAGTATATGGACTTCCAAAAATTCACAAGGAAGGAACACCCGTAATATCATAACCGCCTCCATGGGAAACACACCACATGACATAGAAAGCTTCAAAGACTTTGCAAACAAAGTCAAACATTTAAAGATGGTGCCAGGAGAAACACTGGTGTCTTTTGATGTTCTCTTTCCATGTGC